>NW_020229993.1:0-222500 GCF_003227715.2 Harpegnathos saltator | reverse complement strand
TACAAGGTGCGAGACTTGCAGTTGCTTCCATTCGTGCTGAACGATTCAACAGACACAGTCCCAAAAGCGTTGCGATGCACGAGTTAAATTAATTATATCGCTGCACGTACGCGAGCCGGTCAATTAGACGTCGCGTTGTCGCCCGGACGTTCGCGATAATCTGCTCGTTCGTCGTAAATCGTTAGTGAGCGACGGCCAACGAATTGTTTCATCCCGAAAAGCTCGCGCTGGAAAGAGTTCTATCGGACTGTCACCCGTAAATCGTGCGTGTACCTCTTCTCTGTTGCCCTCCTCTACCTCCCCCCCCCCTCCCCCCGCGCGGCATTGTTTTCGCTCGGACGTGCATTATTTTCCGAGCGAATTTATGACGGTCGACCGAAACGCATTAACGGCCGACCGATAATGCGGTCGCCGATCAAACCACCGCAAGAATTTGAGAGCGGTTGATCGTTATTAATGCCGAATTCCCCGCGTGTCATGTGCATGTGTGCGTACTTGCGCGACTCGTATTAACTTCACGCGGCTGACGTGGTTTTCTTTAAAAGGATGGCGGTGTGTAAATACGAAATGCGCCCCGATGCAACAGGAAATGCAATGTATCGGCAGCGATAGTACATACGCATTTCCGAAATTTCATCACTCGACGAGAGCATGCGCAACCTCGTTAATTATTTCATTTCAGAAAAATATTCAGCACAATACGCGCCACATGTAGATTTTTAAGAGGACCTTCCGACAAAATAAGTTAGTTAGAATCAGAAAAGTTGGTGTAGTCTTTAAAGCATTAAATTATTCCTCAGAGTATTAAATTAGCGTTATATATGACGTTTTATATTAGGATCAAAGGTAGAACAAAGATTTCGGCTCGAATAGCTATCATATAACTGTCGCTGTTCCGAGCGATTGTTTTGCGCGATTTATTTTTATTTCTCGACGGTGTTATTTCACGTTGCGAGAATTTCGAGAATTCGTCAATTTCCTAGTATAGCAGGCCGATATATTAACGAATTAATGAAACCAACATTACTTTTCGCGGTTTGTCGCCACTGTAATGACGGTTCGTCGTTATCTGAAATTTTTATCAATCGTCAAACTGCTTCGTCTACAGAATATGAAAGATGGTATCAATTCGACGGACAATCGAACGACATTTTCGTTCCTGGCAGATTAAAGTCGTTCTCAGTCGAGCGCGCACATAAATCCAACATCGCGACCGCACATCGATCGACGGATCATTAATTGCAAATCCATTATCCAGGTTGCAATGAGATGCCGTGTCTACTGCGGAGTGTAGGTCCTCGTCCTCTCTCCTCATTATCTACATTACGTAGAAAATTCTCTTACACCGGTCGAACATTTTACCGTATCTGCTTACGCGCGCGCGCGCGCGCGTTCCGCGGTGATCTGTCAAAGGGGAATGACGTGCGGATATAAATCACCTTACCGAAGATCACAGAACGAACTGTACGGTCGTGTCGAAGAAGCATTAGATATCGGCTGACTTCAGTTTAGCAGCACGGATTTAGGTCATATTTCCACGGGATTAGGTCCGCTCCGTGTTCTGTAATGGCGTAATGCAACGTAAATGTAATGTCACATTGCATTAAGTGGCGCTATAAACAAACTCGTCGAACTTTGTAATCCGAGTTCTTGTCTTTTAGCGGCGGTGAATTTCCTATAGCTTGAAACTTTCGAAAATACGCGGGACGATCGCAAATTCAAATTTCCCAGTCACTCACCGTACAGGTAACGATATTATGCGATATTAAACATGCTTTATTTTCAACGCGGATACAATCAGCGTCTGAAAACCTATTCACAAAGAAGCATGTGCAAAGTATGTCGTCATGTGTTTTTTGTTTGTTTAATATTAGCCTTATCATTAGAAACGTGCTGAATATGAGACAAATTTAATTATTGAGAAAGAGACAGATATTACTCGAGATCGAATCTCTCGGACATCTTATGTTTAACAGATAATTTTCATCACAGATCTCTCTACTTTCTTGTGATGTTAAAATATTAAGTACGATATATACACTAAAAAAAAATTTAAGCGACAAATTAAGCGACTAATTTTTAAAATGACATACCGAGGTTCTGAATGTGAACTTTCTTCTTGAATTTTAGGATATAATTGCTTAATTTAAATAAATGTATTCACAGTCGTATTCGAATAAATATTTGTTTAATTTTAATACAATTTTTTCTCAGTGCGGGAAAAGACAGTATTAAAGTATTAAAATACTGGAATCATCTTTGGCTCGCTCACTACCAAACGACTTAAAAACTTCTATTTATCATTCATGCATGTCTCGATGCAATATTCTTCCTTACTGAACATGTTGTTGCTATTTTTTATGCATCCCGTATAATGGAATGGTACGCAAGTATTTGAAGTCGCGTTGTATCCGTATTTTGTCGAAAGTTTGTTACAATTTTTCGTTACTTTTCCCGGTATTATAGGATCGGTGCATGCTAAAATAGAAATGAAATAAAAATAATATTAATGCGCACAGAGATGTTGCGCGAGGATATGTCGCCTCGTTAAAATATTAATTAATTCCATTTGATTGTCGTCGACAAAATTCTTATCTTCGAGCTTTTGGGCTGTTGGTTTGTACATCAGGATGTAAGCAACGGCTAACAAACCAAACAAGCTCATCTTAAGAACCATTTTTGTACGATGAAAAGTTAGATTTATTTTTATCAACTTTTTCCTCAAGTCAGACTCACTTCGTCTCGTTCAGTCGACTTACATTAAACTTTAGGACGAATATACTGAGTTTTGTTTATATATGTCAGCTCAGAGATAACAGGACAACCCCACTACGATTCGCGAATCGATAATATTGGTTGACCTTCACAATAATTACTCTACTTTGTTTAATTATTCTACTCTGTTTAATTGCTGCGATAAAACTTGAAAAATATTAGTGCACCAAGAAAGTTCAGGACGAATATACTGAGTTTTGTTTGTATATGTCAGCTCAGAGATAACAGGACAACCCCACTACAATTCGCGAATCGATAATATTGGTTGACCTTCACAATAATTACTCTACTTTGTTTAATTACTCTACTCTGTTTAATTTCTGCGATAAAACTTTGAAAATACTAGTGCACCAAAAAACGCAGTTCTTTTCGTAATTAACAAAACAAGTTACAAAAAAATATACAAATTTTCTAATGCAGACAGAAGGCTTAAGGTATTTGTAAAAAAAAAAGTCGAAAATATTTGCTCTACAAAAGGCTCCGTGACTCTTGATTCAACGATATTTCCAAACATTTACGCAGTGCAAAAAGTTACCGCAGCAGCAAATGAGCCGCATTGTTATTTGCCGCAATTACTTGATTACGTCAGTCATCTGATAAAACGCAAGAATATATTTTAGTGCGGTGAATATCTGAAATAAAAGAATCGGCCGAAACTGTTGCCACTTTAACCGGATAAAGACTTCGAATAAATCATCCTCGCAGACACACGTGTGCGATAAGAGTGATAAACCAATTTCGCGTGAAATTCATCGAAATCCCGGGGTGTTTCCAGCGGATTAAAGTCGTTTCATTCGAGCACCCTCAAGCAAACTCAACGAGTAATGCGAGTGAACGAGGATATCTATCGACTGCTCATTAATTACAAATCGCGTTATGAAACTCGTGCAGTGAACGCGGTAGCGCATCTGCGTCGCATAAGCTCACGTTTACTCCCGCCGTACTCATTATGCGGTACCGATTATAAACGTTGTCCCGATAACTGTGAATGTAAATATTTATGAAATATTTACGTTACATGTGTACATACGTCGATTAACACTGCTTTAGTTTCCGTCGATTAATAACTTAAAAATATGGATTCAGTGTTCACTGCAGGCTCATTCGCATCGAGTCTTGAGAATTAGAAATAAAATAAAACTAAGATTTGTTTTGGGTTCTGAATGCGTTTCCATCTTACATATTCGTTGCTGAAGCGTATGCACATGACTATTTTTTCATAATCGCCAAAATCGCTGTCATCCGACGAACGAGTTGCCATCAAGACAGACGAGTTTCGTTGACGTCGAGAACAGACGGCTCAGGAGGTACGGATGACCCGATTAGAAAATAAGCTGGTGTTAGAACGTCGTAACTTTTGAGTTTTCTTCTCTCTATAATTTTGAGTTTTCCGAGGCTACCTCGTGTGTACGGAAAAACTGATGGATCGCCAGGGAGTTGGTAAAATATCATTCAAATATCTTTATCTTTTCATCTTTTTATATGCGCTTATCATTAATATGCAATATTAATGTAAATATGATATTACAATTTTAAAATACTGGAATCGTAGTTGGTTCGTTCACTACTGAACGACTTATAAATCCTGCTTACTTTTAAGAAGAATAACTGTTTCGGCAATTTCATAACACGCCAAAGACGATGATGCAGTTACATACAGTTACGAATGTTCTCGCAAAAATAATTAATTAATGTTCCATTGATTTCCACTTGGTTGCATACTTTTGTCATGCAGCAATCTGCATGACCATTATTGCCGGTGCAATTTTTACTAACTGAAATAAAAAGTAATATTAATGCGTATCGCACACAGAGAAGTTGTGCGCGAGAATATATATTTTTGTTAATATATTAATTAACTCCATTCAACTGTTGTTGACAAAATTCTTACCTTTGACATATTCAGCTGTTACGTCGTACGTCAGAATATAAAGGACGGCTAATAAACCAATCAAGCTCATCTTACAGGCCATCTTCGTACGACGAAAAGTTAGAATAGGCTTATTTTTTTAAACTTTTTCTCGATTCAGACCGCTCTTAGTCTCGTCCGATTTGCCTTAAAGTTCAAGACGAATGCGCTGGGCCTTGCTTATATTCATCAGCTTAGAACTAGTAGGGGGATCGCAACAATTCGCGAACCAATAGGATTAGTTAGCCTTAACGACTTTTTTCATCGCCTTGTTGCCTTATTTACATGTTTACTTGAAGTGGTAAATATTTAGAATGTATTAGGGCATCAAGCACAGCGATATTTTTTATAGTAAACAGTAAAACAAACTATAAAAAGATACGTAATAAATTGTTAAGGAAGCCTTGAGGTTTCAGTAGATAAAAACTCGAAAATATTTGTTTTACATCGACCAATACTATTCGTGTAAAGGCACTTTTATAATTCACACACATACAAGTTTGCAAATTTCCATGCAAACCATATTTCTCGCACCAAGCCTAATTAGATTTAGCGTAATCTAACCTAACTTAACAAAACTAATTTTAAACTGGAAAATATGCGAATGATGATTTTAAAATAAAGATGATAAATTACGGCAATTATGTATTAATTTCTGCATAAAAAAGTATAATACGAATAATAAGAAGTTAACACTATACGATATGATGTACTAATTTCTTAACATTCCATTAAAGTGTACATTTTTCAATTTAAAGTTAGTTTCGCTATCTTCAGTTTACATGGCGACTTGCAATTTTATATTTGTGAAATAACATAATTATAAATTTGGTTTTGCTTGAAGAAACATCGGTCGATGCAGATCAAATATTTTTAAATGTTTTCTTACAAAGACCTTGAAAAGACAATTCTCCCCGCTGCCCGCTTAAAAATTCGAACATATCTTTTTCATCGTTTGTTTCTATCACTAAAAGATCGCACTAGACATGTTTAAACACTACCTGTCTTGATGCAGTAGTATGTCTGAACATTAATCGTGCTGCGAAAGATTGTCGTAGCAGCAAATAAACCGAGTTATCATTTGCCGTTATGACTTGGTTGGGTCACCTATCATAAACCATGCAACAACCATGCAATATTTAAACGCGGCAAATATTTCCAACAAATAAATCAGCCGAAACTACTGCTGCTTCAACCGAAGGAACTCCGAATGAGTCATCTTCGCGAACACACGTGCGATAAGAGTGATAAACCAATTGCACTTGAGATTCATCGAAAGCCCAAGCTATTTTTAGCGAAATAAAGTCGTTTTATTCGAGCAAGCAAACTTAACGAGTAATGCGAGTAAAAGAGAATACCTTACAATACGTTACGCGATTGCAATCGCGTTATGAAACTCAGCGGTGAACACGGTGACGCATCTGCATCGCACAAATAACTCACATTTTCTCCGGCCGTACTTATTATGCGACCGGTTATAAATTGTAATAACTATAAATGTAAATATCTATGAAATATTTATGTTTCATATGTATGTACATCGATTATCGCTGCTTCCATTTCCGTCAATTAATAACGCGAAGAAATGGATATATTCGCTACCAATTTGAACTGCAGCTTCATATTTTTGGTTGTGTGTCGATCAAATTTGCTCGCATCGAGTTTCGAGACTTAGAGATAAAATTAAACCAAAATTTTTAAAAAATTGTTTCTTTTTTTTAAGTGCTTTTTTCTATTGTTTATCTCTTTGTATCGATTCTCTAAATTTATTGTGTTAAATTGTCCGTCACGAGTAACTGGCGTGTTGCAAAAAGAAAGACAAGGGGAAAGTACAACTTGCAGAAATACGAGGGACAAAAATGCGGGCTCCCGCGCGTAAAGTTCGCGACGGTGTGTGTATTTTCGATGAGTCCAAATTTCGATAATCTCCGCGTTGATAATGCGCAATGCATCTGAAGCTACAGTAATCATTGCATAGCGCTGCAAATGCAGCATAGATGAACTACTGGTCGCGTTCTGTTGGCAGCATGCGGCTGATATAGAGGTGCGACGTGATTTAATTACACGATGAGATTGTTACCGAAACCCGCAACATTTCTCAAGATGACTGATGATGTTTACCGAATCCTAGATGGAAAACTAGATGTTTCCAATAAAATTCCACTTGACCTGTTTATGATTTTTCGCTTAACATCGATGAAGTTCGCACAGTAGAATAAATGCAATATTGCGTAAATTTGCGATAGATTCGTATGGCAGATGCGTTGGTGACTATCAATCCACGATAATGAGCAAACAAACTTCGCGTTGGGAAAAAAAGTGCATAGTCCGATGATCCATATTGCTAACTGTGAAAATTGTTGAAATTAATTTGCCTCGCGTAGATCTCATTTCCTTCCACCGCTGCAACATGAGGTACATCACCTGCCCTCCTCCCTCTCTCCCTCTTTCTTTCTCTATTTTTCTGTCTCTCTTTTCCTCTTCCTTCGCAGTTTTTCGTTTCAACGGGGCTATCTCGAACGGATTCGCGGAAAAAAACTCGACCGCCATAGAGCTGGTCTCGCGCCAGAAAACTGGGAAGAAAAGCGGATTTATATCTTAGCACGTTTTATTTGCAGAGCCGTGAATCCACTTACCGCAAACTCCGCGAGAGAGAGAGAGAGAGAGAGAGAGAGAGAGAGAGGGGGGGGGGGAGAAAAAAAGACACGCGGGCACACGTGCGCGCGAAAAGCCGCGTCCGTGATATATCAGAGCGGAAATTATAACTCGCGGATTTTTCAAAGAATTCGTCGTTTTATTAATTTAAAGCAGGAGCGGGGCATTCTCCGCGACAGTCGTACCGTGTATATCACAATTCTCGATGCGCGACGACGATGACGACGACGACGACGACGACGGCGACGTCGACGTTGATGCATTATGCAAACAGGCTTCTCGCGCTGGCACTCTTTTTTCGCGACAACGAAACCGCGTCGCTCGTCACCCCGTCATTTTCGCTGATTCGCTTCTTTATTGATCCGACGACGAAGCTCGACCTTAATGCACCCCGGCGTGGTATAGCGGCGAATATGATAATATATAAAATTACGGCGTCATTAGCATAGCCCACGCGACGAGGCTGGCCTGCACGCGGCTGGGCGGCGGCCGATTCACGTGTCAGCGTTGTACGCGTATGTTCGTGCCTTCGTTATCTATGCTGACCACATGCCGCGTAATCTTCTTCATTATATCTGCAGGGTTGTTTCGTATTTGCATTAAACGAAAATGTTTGTGTACGCGTCGCGACGAGATAACGTCTGGGGACTCTACTCCGGCTGTGCGCTCGGCCCCGTTTTTACACGGATCGGCCTGCACACGGAAATGCAGAGATTCTCGAGTGCACATTCTCGCGTCGCACCGTCGGAGCGGGGAGGGGGGGATCTCTTGCTTACGGAGGCTCCTACACGCGGAACGAATTGCGCACCGTTGTCGGCACGGAGATCTTCGCCGAGATCGCGGCCGAGTTAACTTAGAAAGACGCGAATCCACGAATGGCGATATCGCTCTGCGAAATCTCGTTGGTGTTCCCTCTTTCTTATCATTGTTCGTTCCTCATTCGCTATCTTGTCGCTGAATTTGTACTCTAGAGTTCGTCTCTTATTTTGACATATTAGTAGCTAAATTTCTTTAACATCGAGAGAGATCGTTCGCCGAAGAATTGATACGTTCAGTAAGACATGTGGTGCGAAATTCTCAAGGCGAGCTTCGACAATATGATTTTATCTTATTGGTTGTCAAACAAATGCATTAATATATCGTTGTTACACAATTACTCTCGCATTTCGCGCGCAAGAGATAGAAATCGACGGAAAGGAAGAGGGTTATAAAATTGTGGACGAAAGATTAAACGTCTTTTTGACCGCAAGGAATTTCAATGTCGTTTCCAAAAAGACATCTCAACAATCCAGCGAAGATCGAAAACCCAGAATCTGCGCAAGGACGTCAGAACCGCAGACCGAGTCGGTGATCGGGAAATCCGCCTGTGGTTTACTTCGTAACGACGGCGTGACATATCGATGCAATCCGAGCCGCAAGGCTATCAATAATTACACACATATCGCGTGACGCTCGTATTAGTAAATTTGTTTTACCTACGGCCCGTCAGCCCGTACATTATTTTACGTATTTACGAAGCGTATTAATACGCAGCACCGATTCGCGCTATCGTAGAACAAGCGACAAGAGATCACGATGTTTCACATGCAAAATCCACACGATTTTATGTTTCTATACAATATCTTGCAGTCGAGCCGACGCATCAAACGCCAACGTGAATTATCGCGCAAGTTACGTAACATGAAGAAATAACGAGGGATAATCATTGTGATGATAAGGCACGATAATCGGCAAAATATACGTTGGCACCGCGATAGTTTCTGAAAGAAAAAGATAAAACAGTAAAACAGAAGTTTCCACTTACAATGTATAATTGTACTGTATAATGTATAATGCTACTGCCATGTTGGTTAACGACTCTATTTATCAACAAGATAAACAAGCAAGTTAAAGTAAACTATGTATATAATAAAGATAATAAACTAAAAATAATAAAGATTACAGTAAATATATATAATGGATATATCGATAAGCGAAAAGCAAAATAAAACAGCAGATAGTTACCGCATCATGAACAGCCTTGTATGAGTCTCCTTCTGATTATTTATGTGTGTACTGATATCGACCGACCGTGAGATGTTTCATAAAGATAATCGTTTTTTTTTCTCTCCTTTTTTTCTTGCTCATGAGTCATGTTTGCAGAGTGAGTAAAAGAAGTTTTTTCGATAAATAAACGTGGATAATTCGTAGATGATCGATATTGGTACGTCACTTGAAAAATAACACTTTTAATATCTGTGCAATTTTTTTATTTGGTTGTAATTTCTTTTTTTTTTTTTTTTGCGGGGTAGATAAACAGAAATTATTTATGGATAAATGCGGATCAGTCGTGGACAAATGAATGCCGCGGGAATTTCGCGAAAACTTGCATCTCGGAGTGTTAGCTTCACAGACTCGCGGACAGAGACGACTTGTGCGTGTAACACGTGACCGGCACAAAACTCGAAGACGACATTTGCCGACAATAGGCGCGTCTCGGATCGCGCGTAATCTGAACGCAACCACGCGCGATCAACAAGAATCGCATCAAGCAACCATAATCGAGTCGATTAAAGGGAAAGGTGTTATTCGTCAACGTCATCATCGTCGACGACGACGACGACGGGGACGTCTACAAGGGGTCGAGCTGCGCTTTTGCTGAGAAACGCGCCGCAAGTGCTTTGCACCATCCCGGAATTTTCGGTCGGTTCGCGAGCTGGGAAATTCCAGCGGCGGCAATTAACGTGAGCACTTTAGCGTATATGCCCCCGCACACTCATGGCGCAGACAAAGGGTTAGGGCACCGCCAGCTGTCGGCCCTCCCCGCAAACATTGTTGTGTCAAAGTACAAGTTTGGCGTCGGGCCCACTTCCTTTTCGCGAAAGCGGCCGAATCATAACATGTTCTTTCCCTCCTGAGCTCCGTAGCTCGCCCTCCTGCTCTTGGCATTGTCGTGCAAAATTCCGGCGGTTTTGCGCGACCGTTGCGTTCCGATATTCGCTCTTTGGACGTTCATTCGGCGAGTCATCGTCGCGAGCGAGGGCGCGCGCTTCTCGCGGATATTGAAAACGCGGCGGGCGTATCTCGCGGAAGAATTGTCGAGCGCAGGAGAATCGCTTTAACGAGAGAGCACGTGATTACGTTTTTGCACGGCGGAGCACGTCTCGAAAGCTTTACGCGACGGTGCCGCGCAGATGCCGAAGAGAGCATATTTTATTCCTGAAGAATGTTATTCTGGAGAAATTGTGAAGTATAAAGTATTCGCATACCTCCGCGTGCGCGCGCACCAGAAACCCCTTTCGTTCTTGATCTCGGAGAGAATCTATTTTAGATATACTCCGCCACACGCAATTTTCCAATCGGAATTACACGGACGTGGAATATTCAATTTCCCGCAGAATTAATGCTCTCTTCGAAGCTTCCGGTGCTTCATGAGAGGAGCGCTATAGCGCGTTTCTACGCCTGAGTTGAGAAATATCCCCTGAAAATGCACGAATCGCGCGCACACGTTCGCGCGAGAACGAATAAACCATGGCCGCACAAGACGTAGTTGTTTTTAATAAAGATTTACAACACGGGGGCACAGGAGCACGAGGTATTTCAAGAGTAGAAAAAAAATGCAGCGCGATAAGCGAAACCAATTTATATCCGCCGCGGCTTTAGCGGCCTGCGCCCTTTGTACATCGCGTGCGTGAAGTTTAGAAAGCCACATTTATTTCTGCAAATCCACGCGAAGCCCACTACGTTCCTTTGCGCGCGAGTTTGTCCCAGTTTCCTTCTCGTTTGTCGGCTTTATCATGTAAAATTCCGACTCGTCCGCATCTGCTTTGCATTATCGATTTCTCTACACAGGTAACGGCAAGCAAGACAAATTTAATTCCCACCAGATATCGCCATATATCTTCCCTCTCGTTCTCTCTCTCTTTTTTCTTCTCTCCCCCCTCTCTCTCTCTCTCTCTCTTTCTTTCTCTCTCTCTCCTTTTCTCGATTGTTACGCAGCATTAAAATCGCTTTCCACGATTCTATTGATTGAAGTGACGGGTAACGTCATCGGTTTTGACAGAAACTGTCTGTAAAAAAGACCGGTTGCTTCGAATCGATATCGTTCAGTGGGAAAATATAAATCTATACAATAGCGCCGTGCACACTTTACGTTCCCGTCGGTTCCCGTCGACTGACGAAAATTACTCCGGCAGAAATACTGGATTATCCGCAAAGAGATATCGTATCATGCCGAAGCGCAGAGGAAAAGAGAAGGAAAGAAAGAAGGAGGAGGGGGACGTACAAAGAGAGAGAGAGAGAGAGAGAGAGAGAGAGAGACTCGAAAACCACGAACTTTTAATTTTCTCGCTTAACGCCGCGCCAGTTCGCCATATCGTCGTTTCACAGTTCTGTGTCGTTTTTCAGTCCCGAAGCACAAATCAATGGTGGCAATGAAGCACGGTAGGAAACGAAACGCGGACGGCCCATATATTTCTTTCGCGACGGCTTCGTGGAGCGATTCGCGTCATTAGCTGCGGCGAGTTTCCGCCGATGATTTCACGATTACACGTACCGACTGGCTTCATCGATTTTATCGGACTTCATTCGTGCTCGACGCGGCACCGCGCACGACTCGCGCCGACTCTTCGCCCGTCGCGTCGTTTAGAATGCCGGCTTGAATTCTAGAAATCTACGAGTATAATATGTCTCGCTACATCATGGAGGAGGCTCTACGACTGCGGTATCTGCTCCAGCGGTTACATGTAAAAATACAGTCGCTATTATGACAGATCTTGTTTCGCAAATCCAGTCGGAATTGCGTGCCGCAATTAGCGCGCTCGCAATTTTTGCGAATCTCGTTTCGCTATCCGCCGCATATTGTTCCGTATAAATCGATTTAACATGTAAATGTGTCCGGCCTACGATATTAATAGATGTATATAATTTCCATATCGTTTCGCATTCGCCCGGCGAGTCGTCATAATTGAAAAACATAAACGGGACAATGTGGCTAAAACCGTCCGCGCCGCCGCAGCTGAGCGCATTTCGTAATATCTGCGTAGCGAATTGCAGATTACCGTCACCACACACAGCCACTGTACTAACACTAACAGCAGCGGCGCGGCTCATAGAACCGCCGTTATTTCAGGATGATCGATGCATCGCACCTGTGTTCCGCTGATTTATATTCGCTCGCGATGTCGCGCGGCGCGTTTTAATCTACCTTTGCCGAAAACGCCGCTCGACGCTTGGTCGATTCCATGAAAATTAGTCGATATCCGCCGGCAACGCGGCCGGATATCTCCTTCAGTCGGATAACGTCTCGCGTTCTATCTCTCCCTCTCTCTCTCTCTCTCTCTCTCTCTCTCTCTCTCTCTCTCTCTCTCTCTTTTTCTCCGATCGTTTCTTCGTCGTGGAGATCGTTTCAAACGAGCACCGTCGAAGCGACGTCGACCAACCCTCCTACCCGCCGACGCTCGCATTCGCGAATTCGTTCCGGCGGCGCGAGGCTGCAACACAAGCGTATCATCTTTCTTCGCACTTAATCAACCGCTTGTTCACGTTGCGCCCGGTCGATTCCCTTCCAAGAGCGTGTATCAATGTAGGAGTCGGTTACCAGTCCAGGTAACCAGCCGCGGTAACCAGCCGCTTATGAATTAGCCGGTCGCTCGGCGATCCATCACCGCGCTCGCTCGCGCACGCTTCCAAGTAACGCTCTCAGCTCGCGATCCATCAGCCGTCAGCTATTTCTTCCCCGGCCTGTCGCCCTCT
The DNA here is from genome assembly GCF_003227715.2 of Harpegnathos saltator. Classification (NCBI taxonomy): domain Eukaryota; kingdom Metazoa; phylum Arthropoda; class Insecta; order Hymenoptera; family Formicidae; genus Harpegnathos; species Harpegnathos saltator. The sequence goes on along the minus strand of NW_020229993.1, from coordinate 209,428 downwards.
CGAACAACGATTCGCTCTCTTCTCCCGGCCGTCCGCGCGCGCGAGCGCCGCTGCCTCGCGCGCGAGAAGGTTATTAATAATTTCCGCTGCGCATCTCTCCGGGCAACAGCAACCGTCTCTCTCTCTCTTTCTCTCTTTCTCTCTCTCTCTCTCTCTCTCTCTCTCTCGCGCGCGCCCCTCGCGGCCTCCACCGTCGTCGACGCGCCTCGAGTGCAGCACGGCAAATTTCTCGAGAGCAAGAGGCGCGGAGATACGAGCGGCAATACGCGATAATCGTTACCCGAGCGGATCTACGGGCCTCTCCGGCTAGATTGAACCTCGAGAGACGAGTGATCCTCGGGAGCGCGCCGGCGGATCCGGCGAGATCGACGTCTCGCGAAAATAACCGCGCGGCCAAGGACGCGAGCGCGAGCGCGAGCTCCTTGCCACGCCGTATGTTACGGTGTCGATAACGAAATACTGCGATTACGCGTCCCGGTTGACGTGCATTTTTTCATATTTTTATCGGGCACGTAGGGTCGGCTAGAATATTATGCCGGATCTAGCGAAAAGATGAAATTTATGAGAAATCCGCCGCCGCCGCCGCCGCCGCCGCCGCCGGCGGACGTACGATTTATGTGTCTGTATCCCAGGGATATGGAATTGAATATCCAAAGTTTGAGATAGCGCCTCGCGTTTCATAATCCCAGACCTTGTACTTATCGCGATGTGCCAGCGCGTAAGAAACGCTCTTATGCAAACGAAGATTCGTAATTCCTAACAATTATGCGCGAGTGCATTGTCTTTATGAAGCGCGGCTCTAATATATACGCCAACTCAGGCCGCTGCAAATTAACCACGAGAGAGAGAGAGAGAAAGAGAGAGAGAGAGAGGTAGAGAGAGAGAGAGAGAGAGAGAGAGAGAGAGAGAGAGAGAGAGAGAGGTAGAGAGGACGAAGGAGAATACCGTGTAGCCCGCAGTGTCCGGTAGCTGCAGCCGCACTGAATATTTTTAATGAACGGCCTGATCATTACCGTAATTCTCGGTAATTATGTATCCGCGAATCGCCGCTGTTTATAGATTTTTGCAAGGCGGGACCGGTCAATTTGCCGCCTAATTAAATTTACAATCGAAGATGCGATCATTAATTCGTGAGTTTCGCTTTGAATTAGCCCGTCGAGCAGCGCGGCGGGAGGGCGGGGGGTGGGGGGGTATCGAGTTTTCTGCGTAAATTTGGCAGGCGAGACGTGCAGCAAGGAAACTACGGCGTGCGCGCGCGCCGGCCTATTAAATAATGAAATATGTAAATACGGCCGGTCTCTCTACTCGACCTTACACACTCGACTCGAGCACCTTTCGATAGCCGGTGCATGGAAAATATGGAATTATGGGGGCACAAAAAAGAGAGGGAGAGCCCCCTCTTCGTATAAATCACTTTGGTTAAATGGCGCGCGCTTTCATTCGCCCCGTACGCCCCCTGTCTTCTCCATTCCCCCTCCCCTCCCCCCATTATTCGTGCCTGTTGAAGTTCGGTCCTGGGGGGTTTCAAATTCACTATGCGGATCAAATCGCGCTTCAAATAAACGCACAGCTCACGCAGGTGCGCTCACCTGTCCGATGCGTCATTCACGTTCTCAATTAACCTTTTTGGCCTGGGGCTACTTTTTCACTGTGAACAGCGACAACCCGCCGGTATTTCCAGCCGTTTACCTGCGCGTTTTGTTCGTCGCAAAAGTGAGGACACGGCTAAGCTGGAGCGCGGTACGTAAATCCGCCGCGAGATGTGTCGTTCAAGGAGCACACGATTTATTTTGCTTGCACGTTCGCAATATGGATTTCTTGATCTCTCCGTCAACCTAAATACGTCCGACAAAGATCGAGAATATTCAGTCGATAAGAAAATTGCTTATTTTGTTTATTCGAGTTTTGCCCGCTTCATCCCCATGAGCAGCGAAGTAGCAAAAGGATAAAAGCCGCTTTACGGAAAGAGAAGGAAAGATAGAAAAATTGTTCTAACCGCAACAAATTGTTACGTCCACGTAACTTTAAACAACCTTTCTAAATTCGATCATAAAATTAATTCAACAGTAACATTTAGACCGGATACTTTGGCTACTCGATCCTCAGTCTAGACTAGTAATAAATACGACACCGAATGCTTCTTCACCACGATTATTGATTGTTACTCTTACGTCGTGTGAAACAAAATATAATTTCATGTATTTTTTGTATGTTTGATCTTTTCGTATTTATGTTTATTTTGCGAATTTTGAGAAGCTATTATATATCGGCTATTAGAGCGAATGTCGTTTTCTAACACGCCCGTTCTTACCCACGATATAAAAATATCGGCCGCACAGAGGAAATATGCCGGGGCAGCGGGCGATGCGTTGCGAATTTTTTTCACTATTGATTTTTCGGAAACGGGGGAACGCGCGCGGCCGGAAAAACGCGGAGCACTGACCGACGGCAGCGCGAACATTCATCATTGTTTACCTGCAGATGTCGATGGGATTTCGGAAAAATATACGCTCGTGCGAAATTTATTTCTCTTTTAAGACCCTCGCGGAAATCCCGCGGGCTCAGTTAGCGATTCGTTAATTCCTCAGGACCGCTCGCCCCAGGATGCGTCCTTTGTCGCGAGGTGCTAACACAATTTACCGGTCGTCCATTTCTTTGAATTTCTCTTCTTACGCCGACCTGCGATAACGTCGTATGCAGATATAATAGCCTCCACTTTGGAAATAAACGTATTAAATATCTCTAAAGGAGATCGGGTGATAAAATTGACGCTCCACCGTCCTCTAGACAGTAAATTTAATTAATTTCCAATTGTATTACTTCGGCGGGTGATATTTCCGCTCCGACGAATTAGGAGATACGCGAATTAGGATTTATGAGACTCTCAGATCTCATTTTCCGATCGAGATTCTATAAGAATCTTTTCCTATCTCGAGAAAAAGACGGTCACATTCGTCACATCGTCGCGGACATTGGCCGTGACGTTCACTTAATCCATCAAGTTCCATCAAGTACGTCTTGCGCCCCCAATTGATCGCATCGTCAGACTGATGTATCGAGCGTGTAGCGATGCTCTCGATGAATCGCCCGAAACAAGTGCTCGATTTCACGAATTAATTGTCGGCTCTCATTACGCGGACGGATAGGAATATTCGTTAACTCGGGCGGAAAGCATCTCTTCGCCAAGTTCTTTATGTCTTACACGAGTGTGTATAAATAGTTGCTCGGTGTGTGTATATATGCATTGAAGATATCGGGGTCAATTTCAGCATGAACAAACAAGTTTTCGCTCGGTGGTAGTATCCGCTATACGTGCATCTGCAGTGGTACTTGGGGAGATTTTATTCGGAGCGCGACTAATTGGCGAGCGTTTCGACCTCGTCGCGAAGAAGTCACCGAGCTTACCTCGATCGATTAAGTCGAAAGTCACGCTGTTAAAGGCGACTGCACATTCGTAACGCGACTGCGAGCTCGCGATATTTCAGCGGAGGAAGTCACGTACGAGTAGAGACTGAGATACTTAGCCGCTAAAATTCTACGGCGGTTTCCTACGGCGAGAGAGCGAGACAGGGGCGAGGAGAGGGAATTGACGTTGAAACCTTCCGTTTACTATTCTTCTCGTCATTCGTCAAACTCAAGTGTCTTCCATCGCGTCGAAGTTACTCGGAAATTTCCCCCGTCGCCTTCGGAACGCTCCCTCAAGAGAGAATTGAGACTTGAGTCCGTATTAATGGTCGTTACGTGAAACTTGTCTCGCGTGAGATTCTTGGATTTGAATTTAGAGTTAGGCTGAAGTTTTCTTTTGTCTTCTTGTTTCACTCGAATCATTAAGTACACGTGCATTGCGTCCGACTACTGAGTCGCTTAAGTTCGAGTTTGCGCTAAATCTTCGGCTATACATGGTGCCCCATTTTAAAGGATTCACTTAAATGTTTCGGAAACATTGCGTTAAATCGAGAAGTCTTTCAGACAAAAGTTGTGCAAATTAATTGGTAGAAAAAGATGATATAATAAAAAATTGAGATTTCCACTTTAGAAAATTGATGATCAGTGAATATCTCGAAAGTGGCGGCATCTAAACAACATGCTATCGCTGTCTTGTGTCCCCCTTCGAACCAAACAACTTTTGTCTGAAATATTTTTCGACGCAATATTTTCGACACAATCTGAGATATTTGAGTGGGGGGAGGGGATCCCTTTAAAATGGGACACCCTGTATGTAAATGAAAATCAAATTTCTGTACAATATGTAAAGCGTGCATCACGTGTATAATAAATCCTACGGATTTTCACCAAGTAAGAAGCTTACGCTTTAGCCTCGTTTTTTGCATGCTCAGTGTTACTTTGTACTTCTGACATATATATATATATTCTTTTAAACATAACACACGGAACACATTATATTATTATTATTATTAATATTATTAATGTATGTGATATATTTGTAACCACGATTCAACACGATTAAACTAGAAATCTCACATCCAACTCGAAACTCAAATCTGAATATTCCGCTGGAAGCTGGAAGTCCCGATTAACGACTATTAACACCTTAATTAAGAAAGAACTCGAGAAAGATCTTAAGAGAGAACTTCAAGAAAGTCGCGTTATCGCGTACGCACGGAGGAAACTTTCGAGAATGAAACCCCGAGAAAAGTCTCGCTTACGACGTTCTTTCGCAGCAGCGAACGGCTGTTCGCCGTCGTGCGGGACATCGCTACCGTCGCGACCGAAAAGTCGAAGAGGTCAGTTCGCCCGCGGAGATGGGCCGATGACAAGGTCGACTAGCTCCAAAACCGCCGACATCAACACCCCGCGCTCTTTCTAGCTCTCGGTATCCCTCTCTGTTGATCGACAGATAGACGGCCGGAGGGTCGCTGGCCAGTTAGTGGACGACCGCAATGTAATCATTTGCGGCGCTGGAATGGACGCAACCCTCTCCTCCTCCTCCTCCTCCTCCTCCCCCCCCTCCCGCCGCCTATCACCCCCCTTTCCATCACTACCCGCTGCCTGGCACCCCGCACCGACCTGCCCGCCACACCTCCTGACCCTGGCAAATCCTCCCTCCGGCTCGACTATCCAAGCCGGCTGTTAATAGGGATTGAGACCCTCTCGTAGGGGTTGGCTTGCTCACCCGAAGCGCATGCGACCGTTTGCACTCGGAGCTGATACGGCAGCCGCCGCGCGCGGGCGCTGCAATTGCAATTATGCGTCGAGGAATTGCGGCAGCTCGGCCGCATAAATCATCGTGATTGGATAGACGTACGTCGCGCGATAGGAAAGGATACCCCGCGCGGCGCCGGGTAGGCGGCGGGAGGGGGGAAGGAGGAAGAGGAAGAGGAAGAGGAAAAGGAGGATTCACCTTCCACGCATCGCCGCGTCATTTTCACGACACCTTGACCCAATCACGGTGTCTCGCGCGAATTAAATCGCCGCCATGCGACACGCGACACGTGCGACGCGTTGCGTGCCGCTATCGAGCGGATCCGCGACTCGGTGCCGTTATGGCGCGTCGCGCACGGACTTCTATCGATTCGTTCGGACGCTAATTTGATTTCCTTCGTTAATATCAATTCCGTCACGTGCAGTCAGTTGCGTAACGCTGTTAATCATCTACGCGCCGTCAATACGCGCCCGGCGATTGATACCGTCTACACGCGTCTGAACAGTGTTAATCAACGCTTCGTATTAATCGCCCACCTACGCCGCGGCAGACGGATGATCAACCGGTGTATGCGTGCGTCTAATACGCGTCGCGTTAATCGTCCGTGTCGGCTCGCTCGGATCCCTCCCTTGCAGCTCGTCTCGTTTCTCCCGTCTCTCATTGTAGGGGATAATCAAGGCGGTTAATGAGAACTAGAAAGCAGCAGCGCCGTTGGCGCGTTCAGTCGTTCAGCCGAGGTGATTAAGATCTTGTCGATCTTGCGAGCGGAAGGAGGAGGAGGAGGAGGAGGGCGGCGCAACGCTGATCCGCTTCGCGGGCGGAAATATCCCTCCGTTAAGAATGGGACTCGCGATTATGTATCAGCGAGACTCGCAATCGTTCGCGATGCAAGAGAATTGATCGTTCGCTCCGTCCTTGCGACGCGCGCAAGCGTGAGAAGCCAGACGCGCATTATTGCCGCCTGCTCAACGATCGCGGTGTAATCCATCGATTCGGAGGAAGCCGAACGACGCTCGCGGAGAGAGGCGGAGAGGACGAGAAGAATTCCGTCCGAACGTCTCGCACGGAAGTAAAGTCCGGAAGCGAAGTCATCGTCCGCGGCGACGTCGGGTCGAACGGGACGGGACGCGTCCGTTCGTTTTCCCGCAGGCGAGAACGACGCGCCTGGATCGGCGATCGGCGATCCGAATCCGCGGGATCCCCGTGGCTGAGTCATTTGTTGGAGCGCACAGTTATCAAACGCACGTTGCGGAACCGACATATTCGACTAATTTCCGCAATCATTAATGAAGATTAACGCGGCGACCTGGTTTTCACTAACAGCGCGGTAACATGATTACGGTGGAATTGTAATCGGGACAATCTCGAAAATCGAATCACGGATATCGGTATGGATACTGATGGATGCGTGCTGCACGCACGCATGCAGCCGCTGTGTATTAACGCTGGAGCGTACCGTTGCGGGATAATGATGTCGGTGCAGCAACGCAAGTGTGACGCGTGATAAAAAAGACGTCGCAGCGAATTTCCTCGTTTCCTTCGCCGGGAACAGGCGCGACGTACAACGAGCTCTGCCGCTCGGACGAAACCGAAATATCCAATCGAAAGTTCACTAACGACTGATTTCGCACTGATTCACACGCTTCTTCCTCGTGATCGCTCGAACCCGCACCCGTAATGTACGAGCCTCGGGAATAGACATATTTTGACAGCTTCGAGAGCGCTCGTTAGAACTTGTTCTTTCTCCAACTTCGACAACTCTATTACGCTAGTAACTCCGATGTGCACGCGTCTTCATTTCATCGAACGCGTTCTGCACCACGTGTGTGGGTGCACCCGTGGATCACCAGCTCGAATTGTTCGATATTTTAACGATAAAATGAAACGTGAATGATAAAATATTCCTCGGCTGAGTGTCTCAATTAGTGACCTTATCTGACCTTATCGTGAAAATAAATTAATAATATGCGCTAAGCGTTAAGCTAAAAAATAGTGCGCAAAATTGACTTTACTGGAAAACTTCAGTTTTGCGTTTCCACCGACAGTTTAGTTACGAAGAAGTTTAATAATTGCACACAGACCCGATAAGTGGATAGCTGATGTTAAATTGTATCAGCTTCTAAAATGTCGACAAATAAAACGAATTCGAAGTGTCGCCATCTCAGTGGGACGTTGTTTCGTGATATGCGATAAATAAATAACCACGTGAACCGCGCATGTCGGGCCCAATGGTTGGTATACGCAACTTTGTGTGCTCTTGTGCAAGTTTTTAATTACGCTTCTGATATATACGACGGATTTATCGCATTTTTATGCTCGATCGAGAGTTTATATCGCCGCTTAACGATATAATCATGAAGCGGAGTTATTACGCCTTTTATGGGCGACCCCGCGAGTCCGCTTTAATGGCCGCAGCAAGTTTGTTCGGAACTGCCTGCTTTTCCTGGAGCCCACGGAGACAAAGCGCAGCGAGGGCGCGAGGGAGCGCGAGCCTCGTCAGGAAATCCCGTCTCATTTGTAACGCGAGCTGAATACGTTATAACCGAGAGCCCGCGCTTTTTCGCAACTAATTTCTCAATTTATATCCCGCGGCGCGGGGGCTCGATATTGCGATACGGCGGCAAATACGGCGCGAAAGAATTATCCGTAATATACGAGTACATTTTCCGAGTACTGGGCGCACACGGGCAGAATGCGAGTTACAAGAGCACTTTATGGCCTCTCTCGGCATCGAGCGGCATTTAAAGCGCGCCATTGATCTATCGCCACAATCGATGCGGGCAGAGCGATCGCGGTTGCCGATCCGGTATACTCTCGTGCTGCCATAATTCTTCAGCTGTATCGAGTGACTTTTATCGGGACTCTATCGGGTGACTTTATCTCTGAGAGGATTTGAAGATGATCCTGGATTAATTTGAAGAAAATGACGTTAATTCAACTCTACAGCAATATCGCTAGGCTAATATCGTTGTAATTATCGATAATAATATTGTTGAAACAATAATAATATTATTATTATCGTGCAATTATTTGTGTCACACGGAGAAAATGTGGTAAAAATTACATTAACATTTATATTTCTCTTAACACAATTGTTTTGCAACGCTGGATAATCATATGAATTGTTAAACAGAACAGAACAGAACAGAACAGTAAACAAATATTCGAAATATTCGAGTCATTATGATATTATTACGCGTAGTAAAGAGCGAATCGTGCATAATTGTGCAATTTTAAGCAAATATATAACAAGTTTGGTCATGACGGTCTGTACGGTCCGACATGACAAAAATTTTGTTATAACTTTTACCGCGGTGTCGTCTCCTCCGCGAATGTATATGTACTTTTTGTCGCACATATTTTCAATCTATTGAGAAACCAAATTGCAATTAAGCCTCGCGTCTCTTATTCGCCGCTCGACATTCCCGCGATTTTGATGCTGCGTGTTTCGGAGAATTTTCTCGTGAAATCCCATCGCCGTCGTCACGGTTTCCGGATTCGAGAGAGTAGGCCAGACAAGATCCTCTTTTCCGCGCGCACCGGGGGGTTAGAGGGCGTCGGCAGGGTGAGAGGGGATAGATTTTCCGCGCATAAAAGTCTCAAGTACTTTTAGGCGCTTTCCGCTTCATCCCTCCGTGCGTTCTCGCGTCGTCCGCGGTTACCGGTCGGCCTATCGTTTCATCGATCGCCGTGGACTTGAAATTTTCAGCCGACGACGGAGTGCTAAATTGAGCGGGCGCGATGGCGCGTCGCGAAATCGAGATTCCTCAAGCGCGAAATGGTCGCTAATTGAAACGTCTGGGCGACGATCTGCAGGACGGGGGGAAGCGGCGGGAGCCGCGTGTATAACGTGGTGAAAGGTGTAAAGCGATGGCGCTACGTCGCCGGCCGATTATCTCGGTAATAATATAACTTTATTAAGCGCGACCAGCGCGCGCGACACGGCGAAATTACAAAATTACAACGTAACACGTCGTAGCAACCGACGACGCGACGGCCGCTAAATCGCGTTTAGCTTCTTACGAAGACGCCTGAGAAATGACTCCGTCCGTAATGAACTCTCCAACCAGCCAGCAGGCAAAAACCATACTCCCGGACGGCTTCAGAGCGGCTGCTTCGTGCAGAATCGCGCGATGCTGCGTAATATCCACGATTCGCGATAAAACGATGAGACGCGCGATGATAACGCGATTGACACGACATTTAACGGACGGCGACACGCGCGACGGACGGGCTGAATTTTTTCTCCCTTTCGCTTTGCGGACGCTTTGCGGACGCTCGCGCGGATAACGCGATCCGACTCGCTAATCCGTAAGTGATTTTCGCGAATCGCTGCCGATTGAGCGGTAATCAGCAGTTTATGATATTTACCCTGCGCACGGGGGGCTATTAACGGATATTCGATCAAATCCGTGCTGTTGATTTTCGGCCGCGGCTCGCCACGATGTGATCAATTTGGCGCTTTAATCGCAACGAGATCGATTATCGCGCGTGCGGCGAATACGCGGTAACCGCGACAGTTATTTCCCGCGCGACGCCGTGCGCTGCGCCAGCGCGACCATGCACCTTAATGCCGGCTGCTGTACACAAAATTACATGTCTCGTTTTGCAAATTGCGCCGCGCGTGTATCGGCCGGAGATAAGGCACGTGAGGCTACTCGACTCATCAACGACCTGTGAACTAATTAGAAATAACTGCAGCGCGTGCGCGCCGAGTAAAAGTCGAACGAGCGGTCGCCGCCGTCGCTGTGAAGAAAGAGAGAGAGAGAGAAAGAGAGAGAGAGAGAGAGAGAGAGAGAGAGAGAGAGAGAGAGAGAGAGAGAAGGAAAAAAGAGCGGTCATGATTGGGGCTGTTATTCGTAATCGTCGATCGCGTCGTTACGTGCAATGCACATTACGAAGTAAAATACGACATCGATTTCTTCTCGTCATGCTTTTTCTCTGCTTCCCTCCCTCCCTCCCTCCTTCCCTTCCTCGCAGACGCTCATTAATCGCTTCAATTGAGCGAACCGACGCGTTTTTAATCTTTTTTTAATGTTATTGCCTACAATGAGAAACAATGCAACTTTCTTCTCTTGCTGCGGCGCGCGCTCGATACTTTATCGAGAGGTCTCGCGGATAAGCATCGGTAAACGTCAGCATCGACGAGCAGAGAAACGAGAGAGAGAGAGAGAGAGAGAGAGAGAGACGGGAGAAACGCACGCAGCGCGAGTAATGAATCGCGGCACGAGTAATTTGATTTCAATTAACGACGCGACACCGCTGGACGCCGCGATATTTTTCCCCGCGAGTTTAATTGCTTCCCGAACACGCGCGCGTGGCTACATGTTAATTAAAGCACATTTTAGCCGGCGCCCAAGGATCGGAACCGACGCCTCTCCTCCACCCGCCAGCGGGTAATCCTGTTACCAAGCGCGCCTCTACTTTTTACCGCGCAGAGACCAAGAGGAGACCCCTCTCTCGCGACGACGCGAGACGCGGAGACGGCTCCGGCAGCTAATTAATTAAGTGCACGGGGGCAGCTTTGTGTACGAAAATGTTGCGACGGGCTCGAAGCCTGGATGTTATTAGCCTGTCCCTCGCCGCGACGGGACGGACTCGCGGAAAGAAAGCGCCGATGATGAACGAGTCGCGTTAACGGCGGCGTGCGGACAGTTCGTTGTTTGTCGTTTCCCCTCGCGCGCGCATCGTGAGAGAAATGTATTTGGCCGATATATGTATATATATATATATATATCTTTATACATTCCGCATTTGGCGCGGAATATATACGCGAAGAGGCGTCTCGCCTGCTCGTCGTTAGGTCCGGATTCGCGACGGAAATTGTGATTGACGGAGCGACGGCGGCGGCGGCGGCGGCGGATTTTACGCGATTACGTGACGAGCGCGCCGTGTGTTTTTATAGCCATTACATGCACCGCCGTTCGCGCGTCACGTCCGCCTCTGACCGTTACACGCGCATTTTTCACGGCGACGCAAATTTGCCGCGACTCGCGCGCGCGATCCGCCGGAAAGAAGGCTTCATGAGCGACGCGATGAATCGGCCAGCACGCTGCCGGTTTTAGCCTTCCGAAGGCGAGGGCGCCTCGGCAGAGTGAAACGCTATTACTTGGGCGATGAGCGCATGCATTTCGCACAAGAACGTCATAAATAATAATCGCATCTGCTCTGCAATGATGATGAGATCAAATGAGGCGAAAGAGAGAAAGTGGCCTATATATACTCTCTCTCTCTCTCTCTAAATTTCTTGGGACAAAGTTTTATGCAAGGAGCAGAGTAACAGCAGAATTACTCGAATTTCGGTGATTTTTCACTCATATTGAATGAATTTCTCACGGACGAGAAATGTATACTCTTGAAATTTCTTGGGACAAAATTTTATGCAAAGACCGGAATAACAACGGAATTACTCGAGCTTGAGTTTTGATTTTTCATTCATACTGAGTGAATCTTTCACGAACGAGGAAGAGTCGGTTAGGTAAAACGTGACAATAGACAAACGAGACGTCTTTTGGGCTTTCAAGAAAATCGAATCTCTAGTTTTTAGAATCGAGTCTCTGATTAGTACTGAATTAGTAACTCTGTTTTCTTCCTAGCTAGAACTGTTATCTTACTTCGTCATTGGCAAAGAGGAAAATTCCGCGGCGGTCAATGAAGCTTGGATTAGTTAGATTTATCTTTGGCCGTAATACGCGTAATTATGATGTTATTAATCGCGGTTGCATTACACAACAATTAAATTTATACTCGCGGTACATTATACACTAGAAATCCTACGATCGGTATTCGTAATTATGCGCTATCAAAGCGCGATACAGATGATGATATCACATTGACCAGATTGATTTAACGTAAGCTACACTCATCGCGTTGCATATTCGTCCGGCTCTTACAACGACCGTAATACTAAATAATCGGAAAATATCGGAAGCAACAAACGTCGAAGTTTCCGCACGAGACGCCCAACGTGAATAATTCGCCGTGAATAGACGTGATATTTTATACAAATAGTATCGACTTTTTAACTATCGCACATGTATTACACCCGCTGAAACGACGTGAGGTCCTCCCGCATGGAGCGTAAGGATTCTCGGGATTCGTGCGCGATTTCGCCGATTTCTAATGCCAACACGAACGAGAGTCGCATTGCTCATTCGCAAGACTCGCGAGAGCGAAGATGTCAAAACACGAGTGTCACTGTTCACGGTATCCTCATCTGGCAACAATCGCGTTCCGGAATCACAGGTGAACGACCTAGGGAAGAACTTCTTCCAAGAGTCCGTCATAATCGCACGCGAGTATACCCACAAGGGAACGCGTCTTTCAGGTTAATTACAGATCCTGACAAATAACACGAAAGCACGAAAGGTCAGACAGACTTCAATTTCCCATCCACCGCTAGTTACCCACGTACAGAAAGTACCGAAAGATTCGATTAGCATCGAATGTCTTTCACGAATACACGAAGGATATTCATGAAAAATTAAACTTTTAAAATGAGACATGGAAGTACAGATGAGAAAAGATCTGTAGAAATGAAAAATGATATATTTAAAAAAGGCACTTTTCATGAAAGAGTATCAAGTGTCTGTAAGGATCAGTGCACGCGGCGAATCTTGTAAAATATAAAAATTAAACGGAAAATCGGTTTCGCGTGTTGTTTTATTATACCGCAAGATTCGTGCGCGCGCTCTTAGACAGATCCCTTGTAATCGTCATTTAATTCTATCAGACCTAAGCTTTTGTTTTTAACTATGAGATTGTTGCGCGAAACGCGCAAAATTTTTCAAACTCTACGAGGCCCTTTACAATTTTCCGCGACTTAATATCGCTGAGATTCGCGCAAAAGGATAAATATTGTATCGCGAGAATTTTTTAGCGTGGTACAACGCGCACTTTCCTAGAGGGCGTCAACGCACAATTAATAATAGATAATGAACGAACTTTTTCGTTAAGAAAAAAAGCATATTGCGAGTTGATCATGAAAACCGCAAAAATTAATTCATCCCGTAACGAATTTTATTTGTTTATTTGTATCGGTTCAGTGTCAGGTTCATCATTCTCTCGTTCTTCCCCCTCCCTCCGTCTGTTTTTTATTTTTTCTATAGTTTTGAGTTTTGCAAGGCTACTTCGAACGTATGTACGGAGAAACTGATGGATCGCTAGGAGCTAGATGGATCGAGAGAGCTAGTAAAATATTTTACAAATATCTTTATTTTTTTATCCTTTTACATATGCTTATCAATAATATGTAATATATATGTAAATATGATATTACAATTTTAAAATATTGGAATCGTAGTTGGTTCGTTCACTATTGAACGGCTTATAAATCCTGCTTATTTTTAAGAAGAATAACTGTTTCGGCAAGTTCATAACACGCCAAAGACGATGATGCAGTTATTAACAGCCAGGCATAAAGGAGCAATTACTCGTTTTTATTCCATTGATTTGCACTTCGGTGCATTCTTGGATACTAAGGCAAAGTTTTTCACGAATGGGGAAGTTCTCTGCAATACTAACTGAAATAAAAAGTAATATTAATGCGTATCGCACACAGAGAAGTTGTGCGCGAGAATATATATTTTTGTTAATATATTAATTAACTCCATTCAACTGTTGTTGACAAAATTCTTACCTGTGCTATTTAGAGCTGTTACGTCGTACGTCAGAATATAAAGGATGGCTAATAAACCAATCAAGCTCATCTTACAGGCCATCTTCGTACGACGAAGCCTTAGAATAGGCTTATTTTTTTAAACTTTTTCTCGATTCAGACCGCTCTTAGTCTCGTCCGATTTGCCTTAAAGTTCAAGACGAATGTGCTGGGCCTTGCTTATATTCATCAGCTTAGAACTAGTAGGGGGATCGCAACAATTCGCGAACCAATAGGATTAGTTAGCCTTAACGACTTTTTTCATCGCCTTGTTGCCTTATTTACATGTTTACTTGAAGTGGTAAATATTTAGAATGTACTAGGGCATCAAGCACAGCGATATTTTTTATAGTAAACAGTAAAACAAACTATAAAAAGATACGTAACAAATTGTTAAGGAAGCCTTGAGGTTTCAGTAGATAAAAACTCAAAAATATTTGTTTTACATCGACCAATACTATTCGTGTAAAGGCACTTTTATAATTCACACACATACAAGTTTGCAAATTTCCATGCAAACCATATTTCTCGCACCAAGCCTAATTAGATTTAGCGTAATCTAACCTAACTTAACAAAACTAATTTTAAACTGGAAAATATGCGAATGATGATTTTAAAATAAAGATGATAAATTACGGCAATTACGTATTAATTTCCGCATAAAAAAGTATAATACGAATAATAAGAAGTTAACACTATACGATATGGTGTACTAATTTCTTAACATTCCATTAAAGTGTACATTTTTTAATTCAAAGTTAATTTCGCTATCTTCAGTTTGCATGGCGATTTGCAATTTTATATTTGTGAAATAACATAATTATAAATTTTGTTTTGCTTAAAGAAACATCGGTCGATGCAGAACAAATATTTTTGAATGTTTTCTTACAAAGACCTTGAGAAGACACTTCTCGCCGCTGCCCGCTTAAAAATTCGAACATATCTTTTTCATCGTTTGTTTCTATCACTAAAAGATCGCACTAGACATGTTTAAACACTACCTGTCTTGATGCAGTAGTATGTCTGAACATTAATCGCGTTGCGAAAGATTGTCGTAGCAGCAAATAAACCGAGTTATCATTTGCCGTTATCACTTGGTTGAGTCACCTATCATAAACCATGCAACAACCATGCAATATTTAAACGCGGCAAATATTTCCAACAAATAAATCAGCCGAAACTACTGCTGCTTCAACCGAAGGAACTCCGAATGAGTCATCTTCGCGGACACACGTGCGATAAGAGTGATAAATCAATTTCACTTGATATTCATTGAAAGCTGTTTTTAGCGAATTAAAGTAATTTTATTCGAGTACCCTCGAGTAAACTAAACGAGTAATGCGAGTGAATGAGGATATTTATCGACTGCTTATTAATTACAAATCACGTTATGAAACTCAACGGTGAACACGTGTGTGAAGTTGGCCCCGCACTTTTCGAATTTTGTATTTTTTCGAATTGTGCTGCATTGTGCTACGTTTGTGCCGTATTCTGCCGCAATCCGCAACTCTGTAACTCAAAATATAAACTCAAGAAAATTAAGAAAAACTAAATGTTTAGTAGCCCCGCACTTTCCGAATTTTGAGTTTTTTTTATCGTGCCTTGTGCTGTGTTTGTGCTGATTTGTGCCGCAAACGAGAGACCAATAACTCTAATAACATTTGAGAAAAAAAAGTAAAACGAAATAAAAGTAAGACGAGATAAAAAGTAAAACGAAAATTTGCCAGCCTCCCACTTTTGTCCGAATGAACTCAATTTTTGTTTGTGAATTCCTACTAATTTGTGCTGCGTTGTGTCGTTTGTTCTCTTTTTGTTTCGTAAGAAAAAAATGTTAAAATTAAAATACAAATTAACAAATAACTTTTTCTACAATGCATTTATCACAAGTCTGCAAGTTGTGCTGAATTGCGCTAATCGAGTACAATAAGAAACCGCTTAGAGATGTATCGAAAACTACTCAGATTGCAAAAAAAAATTTGCAAAAATTGGTGACGCAAAAAGAAATTTTTCACATTTTCGAAATTTTGAAAGTTATGCCGAGTTGTGCTCAAGTCAAATCCAACAACTTTTTCTAATTGCAAAATGTCTTCACATGGCTGGTTTTCGCGGTACGAGCATTCAAAGAAAGTAATTTTTAGGAATAATTTTCAGATCACTATGGCTTTTGAACCGTGGTAGATATTCGAATTCTGCGTTGTGCGAATTGCGCTGAATTGTGCCAGCCGAATACAACAATAAACGACTAAGACATGTTCGGAAAATTGCGCAGCTGTCAGAACAGTACTCATGAGCCAGAGATTCGGTTGTAAAAATTAGAAATTTTGTTTTCTTCAAAAGACATTTCATTCATTTATCGCGTCGCGTTAAGATTGCCGTTTGAAGAACTGCCTGTGAGATTTCCGCGATTCCACACTCCCGGCAGCGCATCTTGGTATTAGAGCCCTCGCAAACCAAATTGCCTGTAGGACTTTCAAGTACCTCGACCCGCAGCCGCTTGCAACTCCAAACTCCGCTATCCGTGCTTCGGCGGTGCAACAAACGTCATTCTTCCTGGATACGGTGTCCAATAGCCGCGACATCCGGGGAATGCGCGCAACTTCGGCAACACCCCGTGCATCCCTCAGCTTGTCATGCTCACGAGGCAGAGAAGAGAGGGGGGAGGAAGAGGAAGAGGAAGAGAGAGAGAGAGAGAGAGAGAGAGAGAGAGAGAGAGAGAGAGAGAGAGAGAGAGAGAGAGAGAGAGAGAGAGACAACCGTCGGGAAGTAACGAGCCGCTCTGCTGAGTGGCCGCGATAAATATTCATGCCCGCGGGTCATGCCTTACCAGAAGACGTCCATCTTTCTCCCCCTGTGTACCTTCCTTCCTTCGCGGCGGAGTTTACTTACATCGCCGCTGGATGGGAGAGAGAGAGAGAGAGAGAGAGAGAGAGAGACGCATGTGAGAGCTCGAGGAACGGTGGCTACGCTGCCGGTTATGGCGCGTTCGGTAGACGACGACGATGACGACGAGGATGCTAATGCCGACGCTCCTTGGAACCGTCCGGAACCAACACGCCTGCGATTTCGCGTGCCCGCACATTCACACGCGCTCACACGCTTGTGTATATATACGCGCACGCTCGTGTACAAACGACGTCGTCGTTCGCCGAGAGTACATACGTGTGTACACACTGCGGCTCGCGGCTCGGAACGTGCAGCTCCTCTTGAGCGCGGGAAAGTGCATAAACGATGCATCCTGGTGGCTACCGTATCGCTGCTTTCGGCCGCGCGCGCGTTATAAAAAGCACACAAAATAAGCCGGCTCGTTGGTCCTTCCCGAGTCGAAGTCCCTGGACGGAGTCTCCTCTGTCTCTCGTCCATCTTGAGATTTCATCGATCACGAATCGCGATGCAACTTGGGAGATGACGAGACGGCGACGCTCGGCGAGCTCGGCGACGAGAAAGAGGAGAACGAGATCGAGGGGACTCCCCTGTCGTTTCGAAATACCACTTGCGCGTCGCCCGGGTGAAAGTTCGCGCGAACTTTCGCGTGGAATTTGTCAGTTCTTCGGGGGCTTATCTGGAGTTCTCGCTGGCGAGGCGAAAACGCATGAGCCACATATGCGTGCGCGATTGTGGACTTATCGGGGATGTTTCTCTTCTTTTCCATTTCCACCGCGGGTGTTATCGTGCGTTTCGTGTTATCGTACTCTGGCGAATATTAAGTCTTGCGCGTTTGCACGATTCGTGGAAGAAGCGCGATACGTGAAAGTGTCGGGCATCCGTGAGTCCCAGAATTTCCGGCGTCTATCGTGCGTTTTGACGATATAGTATATTCCATAATTTACAGAACAACCTTTCGTGACACTAATTGACGGTCCAATTCCACACTGGTCGGGCTCGTGTGTAAAATACATTGAAAATTTCGCTTATCCACCGTATCTACCGCGCGAAATCTATTTCGCATCGATCTCGTTATCGGGCCGGATAAACCAAGACGCAGCCACAAGTGTATAAATGCGGTGAGACATTTAGTCAATTATCTGCGTTTTTAATTCCTATTGTTCAACAAGCTCCGGATATAATATCGGAATTAATTCTGTCGTATCCGTTCTATTCTCGCGCTTAATTAGAATGAGAGACTTGCGGACGCAATTACACCGCGTCCGGAAAAATATAACCGCCATCGGAAATGCCGTCAGAGACGACATTGAAAATTCATCATGTCCGTCCTGAAGCTGAGAAACGCGAATGCGAATATAATGCACTTGAATATTGCAAATTTACGGATTAGTCTGTTAATTCTGATTTCACAACGAGACGGGAAGATAATTGTGCATTTTATACGACAGAGAAAATTCCGGAGCTGCTCTAATCATATAATTAATTTACTCTTGGAAGTCATTAAAGAGATGTTTCGTCTTGCCATCTGCAAATGGAACGCGATAAATTGTTTTCCCGATGTGCATTCATACGCTATTTTGATTTGAAAAAAAGTGCAGCTGAATCTCATCGATTGCTTGCGAAAACTTATCGTCGCCTTACATGTTTACTTGAAGCGGTAAATCTTTAAAATGCACTAATGCATTAAGAACTGCGATATTTTTATGATAAACAATAAAGCAAACTATAAAAAGATACATAACAAATTTTTCAGGAGGCTTTAAGATTTCTGTAGATAAAAGCTCGAAAATATTTGTTCTATATCGACCAATTGGCGTAAAGGTATTTTTATAATTATGCTATTTCACACACATATAAGTTTGCAAATTTCCACGCAAACCAAACTTCTCTCATCAACTCTAATTAGATCTAACGTAACCTCACCTAAGCTAACGAAACTAATTCTAAATTGGAGAATATACGAATGATGTTTTTAAACGAAAACGAATTAATCTCCACATAAAAAATATAATACGAATAATAAGAAATTAACACTATACTATAATATAGTGTATTAATTTCTTATCATCCAATTGAAGTATACATTTTCCAATTTAAAATTAGTTTCATTATTTTCAGTTTGCACGGCGGTTTGCAAGCTCATATTTGTGAAATAACATAATTCTAAATTTGGTTCTACATAGAGCCGGTCAATGAAAGGCAAATATATTTTTTTGAATTTTTTTTTACAAAGACCTTGATATTCTTCCTCGCTGCCGTCTTAACAAGCTGAATATATCTTTTTCATCGTTTGTTTCTATCACTACGCAAAAGATCGCACTAGACATGTTTAAATACTACCTGTCTTGATGCAGTAGTATGTCTGAACATTAACCGCGCTGCAAGAGATTATCGTAGCAGCAAATAAACTACGTTATCATTTGCCGTTATCATTTGGTTAAGTCACCTACTATAAAATGCAACAACATATTTAAACGCGGCGAATATTTCCAACAAATAAATCAGCTGAAACCACTGCTACTTCAGCCGGAAGCAATTCCGAATGAGTCGTCTTTGCACCGTGGACCTGGCAAACAATTTGACCAAAAAGAAAAAGAATTCGCAATACGGTTCGATTGTACTTCATTTGTACCTGTTTATACCACTTTTTGTTTCGCTTGTACTTCGAAGGTTAAAAAGATAAAGGGAGGACGAAAAGTAACCAGCAAGCAAGTATAAGATATCGCAAAACGACCAACACCTTTCGAAAGAGAATCGTTTGCACCGGTTTGTACCTCCCTTCAAATCGTTTGTACTTCAAAGGAACCGGGAGTACAAGATTTTCAAAATATGTCGGAATGTTACTTTCGTACTTTAAAGGGATTTAAAGGGAGGTACAAACGGGTACAAACGATTCTCTTTTGGATGGCGTTGGCCGTTTTCAGATATCTTGCTTGCTGGCTATTTTTCCCCCTTCCCTATCTTTTTATTCTTTGAGGTGCAAACGAAACGGAAAGTGGTACAAACAGGTACAAACGAAGTACAATCGAACCGTATTGAGAATTTTTTTTTTTATTAAGTTGTTTGCCAGGTTCACATCGGTCATCTTCGCGGACACACATATGATAGAGTGATAAACCAATTTCACTTGAAATTCATCGAAAGCTATTTTGAGCGAATTAAAGTCGTTTTATTCGAGGACTCTCAAGCAAACTAAATGAATAACGCGGATGAGTGAGGATATCTATCGACTGTTCATTAATTACAATCGTGTTATGAAACTCAGCGGTGAGTGCGGTGGCGCATCTGCATCGCATAAGTTCACGTTTATTCCCGCTGTACTCATTATGCGGCCGATTATAAATGTCTCCCCAATAATTATAAATGTAAATATCTAAGAAATATTTATATTGTATGAGTATACACGTCGATTATCGCTGCTTTCATTTTCGTCAATTAACAATGCGAATAAATGGATGGATATCTGCTACCTTAATTTTGCTGGTTTATATTATTATCAGAAAATTAATTACTATACATATATATATATATATATATAAATATATTAATCTATAACAGTTCTATCTAACTATCTATAACCAATTGAGAAATACAATATTCTTTGCTGCGAATTTGACCTGGAATCTTAATTCTCATGATTATTATTCGCCAATTTTAAATATTAAAATATCTTCGCAATCAGCGTGCCGAGCCGCGAAGTTACCGATATAGAAAAATCGATTGAAATTCAATCAAGGAATCGGTCGATAAAGTATTCCCCGTTACCGCCGCAGCACCCTATATATTCCATTAACCCAGTTAGCAAATAGTTCGTCGGTTACGCTAACTGGCGGTTCAATAACAATCGATCCGTTAGTCGGCGGCGGTCCGCCCGACGGCGGGATTTTAGCAGGCCGCGCAGAGATATGTAGCGGGCGAAAAGGCATATTTGATGCGCATTTACAGAGACTATGTCCGCCGAACGGCGGTGGTTTACACGCGGCAAACCGAGCCTACGTACATTTCCACACGCGACACGCGCACGCGCGCGCGATTCACAGACGTGCATCTTCGTAATGGCCGACATTGTCAGCTTTTGCACCCCCTGCACCCTCTGCGCCGCTACCCCAAGCCCACGGGACTGAATTGAATTTCGGGTGTACCGAGCGACGGGGTGTGCGCGCATTTTAACCACTATTTATTCTGCAGCAGTACACGATAATACGATCAGGGCCTATTATGGCGGGGATTTTCATTTATTTACAAGCTGTCGTCCTGAAAAGCGGCTCGATAGCTATTAACGCGCGACGGATCGCGCTTCTGCGGCGATCAAATTGTCGGTAAATACGGGTTATTCGGCGAACGCCGAGGATGGAAGATAGGATGAAGGGATATAGAGGAGCCGAACAAGGGAGAGATCTCTTTTTGCTTTTGTGACGTCGCGCGAATACGAACGACGAGGAGGGGGGGGGGGGAGAGCAGAGGAGGATGGCGCCGGGAAGGGGTGCGCAATGCGGAGGATGTGCAGCCTGATATTCCAGCCGTCGCGTTTAAGTAATTACGCCGGGGGCCTGTTTTTCGCGATTGCGAGCTCGTCGCAAGCTACCAGCTAACGAACTTGTTTTCCGACTCGCGAGCAGAGAGACGTGCCATTGAGTCTCTCCGGCTCCTCCATCATTGATTCAATAACGGCCAGGTGAACGCCCTACCGCCCTGCCGGCGTACGGCTCCTTCGAGGCCTCGGTACCATTTGTCTTCGGGAAATGGAGACTCGTAATAGAATATAACCCCCGCGGATTACGATTGCCGTTGTGGCAAAAGCGAGCCGCGTTATTCCCGCGGAATTACCGCACGCTCCTGGAATTTGGTCAATAACGAAACGTCTCGACGCGAGAGCCTTTCTTCCAGCCCCTCCCCCTCTACACACGCACACACACATACACACACATACACACGCACGCACGCACGCACGCACGCATACGCACATTCAGCTTCCCTCTATCGGTTCGACGAAAAATTATGCGTCAACGCGAGACGAGATATCACGGGTCGGATATCTCGCGGTGGAACTCTCGAAAACCGGACATTTCTCTTCGGAGAAGCGGTAAAGGGGAACGTAAGCTCGCGCGTAGCGGGGGTGAATCGCGCGTCGGTTCGTCGCGACATATTATAATCGATCAGCGGCTGACACTTACCTCACAGAGGGAACATTCCGTGGAGTGCGCGCGCGCACGCGTGGATTCCGTGAATCATCCATTTCGCGTAACAACCTGATAGATGTCCTTGGGCTACGGTATTGTAATGCGGCTGCATTACCGTACTTAATGCGTCAGATGTATCGCTCGCTGCTCGCGCAAATGCGCCTTCGGCCGAATTCATTTCGCATTTGACGAGCCGTGCCGCGGTGCTGCGCTCTCTCTCTCTCTCTCTCTCTCTCTCTCGCTCGCTCGCTCGCTCGCTCGCTCGCTCGCGATGTACCGTAGAAGCTCGTCGAACAAGGGAACTCTGGCCGATCGTCGATCCGTGTTAGGTCGTTCCCGTGGAACATCAATGGGGCGTTAATTCATCGAACGCCACCGCCGTCGCCGTCGCCGTGCAGACCCGTGACGTCGTTAACGTCGACGTACCGTGACGATTTCACGAGGAGCAAGAACAACGCGCTGCCGCGGGAATTCATCCGTTAATCATCATCAGGCCTCAAAACTCGTCTCTCCCGTGGAGCGACTGGAGTCAGGGTGGATCTGCCGGAGACATTTCTCCGTTCTACGCGCTTAATCCCACCCGACGACGCCCCGTTATAAAACGAGCAACGTGTCCGTGCTCCTCGTGCTTCTTCTCGTTAAATACGTACGAAGAGACGACATTCGAGGCAAATAAGATTTATTACCAACTTCGATATCCGAGAGAGACAGAGAGAAAGAGTGGGGGGAGACAAGAGAAACGAGAGAATCGCATCGTTAAGAAGCGGATATGCGAGGCGATTTCATGAAATCTACATGCAATCTCGATGCAATCGCGATTACAATCACGATGGTGCTCGATTTTCCGTTGGAGACGAATTACGTTTATTTAGCATTCTCAGGGTGAGGGGATGGGCAAAAGTTATTAGACATAAAATGTAAAGGCGAATGGGGGTCAACGCTTTCGTTCAACGTCGATTGAACGAAATTTCACACATTAACAGAAAACATCTTTCTTTTCGCGAAGAAATTTATATAAAAATTATTTAAAGAGTAATGATAGCTGCCAACAGGCAAAAGAGCAAAACAAAGTAAAATCCCTCACTAAGCAGGCATGTTTAATCAAACGAATTTGGCGTCTGTGCGTACACTGATAGAAAAATATAGTTGAATTAACTATAATCTCACTATATTTTATAGTTCATTTTGAGGTCAACTATATTTTTAAAGTTCGTGGAAGCTGCAAAATATAGTAGAATAAACACAAATATATAGTCAATGATTATCTTAAATAATTGTTTAGTTACTTTTGTCACATATATGGTAATTTCTCATTCACAAATATAGTGAGATTTAATATTCATTTAGTTACATCTGTCATCATTTAGCAAATATTCTGGTGATATCGACTATATAAAAGAGTTACTTTACCTACCATTTTATATTTATATCCATACAATAATTTTAGTTTAACTTGCTATAATTCTTAGTAAAAATATTATACGGTTGGTTATACTATGCCTATATCGTAATTATTACCGATATTATGGTAATACTTACTATAAATATGATATTTCGAACTATAATTTAGTTACTATATCATTATAGTTCCAAATATCATATACTTTCCTCTCAGCGTACCACGCAAAGATAAGTAAACGTTCAAATGATTCACGAAGGCGCTATCAATGGACTGTCGAGCAGAAATGATCTTCCAGCCGGATAGAACTTGACAGATCTTTCCGCGCTTTTGTGCGTCGTGCTTTGTCAGGTTTCTCACAAAATCGGTCATCTTGACTCGCGCGTCGCTCCATCGCTCCGTTGCGTCGATCCAGCGCGCGAGTCTGCCAACGACAATCGCATTAATATGATGAATACTAACGAGGTGGATCGGCCGGAATTGTTCGTCATTTTCTCCGCGTTTACCTCGCTGACAACTGTCGCGCGTCGTTACGGCCGATGAGCTCGGTGATATTCGCGCGTATTAAATCGACCAGGATTCACCATTCGCGGAGAGCTTTTAAAGGCTCCAGATCCCAGGGTGCGGCGCGTTAAAGGGCCGTAAAATCGGACACGTACACATCGGCACGCATCCGCGGGCGCGGGCGCGACGCTGCTAATCCGGAAGAGCGAAAACGTGACATCCCGGGCCGCAGCGCGCGTGTAACGCGAATGTCCCAATTCCGAGTCCAACAATGCGCGTACATCGATCCACACTTTGTTTTCGTAGCTCGTCCGCCCGCTCGCTCGCTCCCTCGCTCGCTCGCTCGCTCGCTCGTTCGCTCGCCCGAGCGCTCGCCGTGCGCGATTATGCATCCGTAATGCAATCAACACGTTTTATCGTCGTAAATTCGAGTGGCACCTTTCGAGCGCTTTATCTCCGCTGCGTAGCGCGATACCGTTAAGCTTACGACGGGCCGGTTAAAACTAGCCCCGAACGGGCTCTCCCCGAGGAAAACGTAAAGCGTAATACTACCTCGCTTATGTACCGCGTGACACGTGCTCCGCGTAGACCCCGCACTGATAGAAAAATACAGTTGAATTAACTATAATCTCACTATATTTTATAGTTCATTTTGGCGTCAACCATATTTTTATAGTTCGTGAAACCTGCAAAATATAGTAGAATAAACACAAAAATATAGTCAATGATTGTCTTAAACAATTGTTTAGTTACTTTTACCACATATATGGTAATTTCTCGTTCACAAATATAGTGAGATTTAATATTCATATAGTTACATCTGTCATCATATAGCAAATATTCTGGTAATATTGACTATATAAAAGAGTTACTTTGCCTACTATTTTATATTTGTATCTATACAATAATTTTAGTTTAACTTACTATAATTCTTAGTAAAAATATTATATAGTTGGTTGTACTATGCCTATATCGTAATTATTACCGATATTATGGTAATAAATATGATACTTCGGACTATAATTTAGTTACTATATCATTATAGTTCCAACTATCATATACTTTTCTCTCAGTGCGCCGGTACTCAGACAATTCCAAGTTTCGCAATCGGATCGATTGGTTGCGCGCGGCGAAGCCGTTAACCTGTTATCGCGCGAGTCTCTTTTGAAGTTGAAACCGCCGCGATATGTTGTGAAATTATCCCGAACGAAGGAAAGAACAAACGGCCGGGAAGGGAGCATCGAAATGGCGTAGTACGAGTACCAACGCCGGGACACGAATTCAACTCGTTCTTGTTGATGTTTTATGCTTTGTTTTGACCTTGAATTTCGGGTGTTCAACCTCTCAACATCAAATATACATATAAACATATTGAGACTGTACAGATATGCTCCGTGTTGAAAGTTCATTCATGCTTAAAGACTAAAATATCAAGAGCGTCCCACTGTCACCGCTGGCAGCGGTTTTACCTTGCTCGTCCTTCCCAGCGTTATAAAAAAAGATCTCATCTTTTAATATGTCGATTTTTACGTCTTCATATTCCGCCTCGAGTGCGGTCACGTGGCCGAAGCACTCTCTGCTTCTCTCCTCGTGTTACGCTCAGCGTAGCCAGGAGAAAATAGTAAAGCAGACTATGTCGAGGCACATCGAACGAAACGCAAAGTAAGTAAATTGGATTGTCTCGGTGCGCAAAGTCCGTCGTAGTCAAGCTGAAAAATGTTGCATAATCTAATCGTATCATTTCGACTGTCCGAAAGTTAGTTTTACGACTGCGGTTTCGCTCGTCGGTGGCCATGTCGGTGAAACGCTCGGGAAATCGACGGAGTCGTAAAATCGGCCGGTCGATCGTAAAAGTCGAAATCCAGGCAGCACTCGCTAAGCTGCGATGAAAGAGGAAAAGAAGGACAGAAAGGGACAGACAGGGGACGCCGACGACATCGACTTGCCGAGGAGTCTAATGGATCTTTAGGAGCAAAAAGATCTCTCAGAGCGAGACGCGAGAAAAAAGGGCGAAGAGAGGAAAATCGGCCACTTGCGAGCGGCGGAGGATACGAGAGACATTTCCCCCGTCATTTACAGCCACTCAAAAATTTCCGAGTTTCCAGTAAATTATTCCCCCTGCCCTTCCCCCGAGCTTCCCGGCTTCGCGGCGCGCTCGTTCTGTGCGCCGCGATCTGTAAAGCGTAAATATTTGTTAATAACTCTCACTTGCCACTTGCAGGGGAATGCACGGTGTGCGCATGTGTAGGTTTGTCCGTGTTTATGTGTACACGTGTGAACACCGCTATGAATAATTCGATAATATTCACGCTTAATGTCGAAATGATACGGCGGGTATCGGAAAGCGATCGATCATTCGTCACGGCTGTGGTGAATTTTTCAAGCATAAGTGATATTTCAAGCCGAAGGGATATCGGTCGATTTTTTATTTAGCCGCGCGAATTATATAGCCGCGCGCTTCTTCTTTGCGGAACGTGAGTGGGTGGATCTTGCGATAAATAAATTCATATTTTCACAAGCGCGCGCCGAAATAAACGAATCGATGTGGCTCCGTGCCGGAGCGGACGTTATATTTCCAGCGGGATATTTACATCGTTTGCAAAAATAATATTTCGCGACGGCTACCAAGGAGCTACCAAGGTGCTAGCAAGCGCCGCGCGCTGCGCAGATACTTCAGCGTCTTTATGCGATTTTTTCGATTACGAGCAGTGGATCGATCGCTCTTACCCTCGGCCGTAAGTAATAGTCTCGTAAAACTACTTTTACGCTCTCGACTCTTCGACTCCGTATAAAAAGAAGAGAGGAAGATACTCTTCGAGCCGGCCAGCATCCAGCGTCCGGTATCGGGAAAGATTTCTCGACCGGCGTATTGTTCTTCTCGCACGTGCGGAGAGAATATTTCTCGCCGCTTCTCTCGCTCGTTTCATCGAGCCATCCGATCGCGGGTTATCCCACGTTTCTATATCACGTGTTAAAGGGGAGCACTCGCGCGGCGAGATCATTCAAACGCCGGCGATCAACGATTCGTCTCGGTAACGACTCGATGAGCAATATTTCACGCGAAGGAATATGAGAAGCGCGCGCGCGACAGGAAGAAACGAGATTTCTGCTCTCGCGGCGCGGCTTCATCTCGCCGAATAGGCGCACGTCTCGATTGTTCATCACGATCGCCGATGCGTATCGTCGGACTCTGCGTTGTGTTCTGCGCGCGGCGCTTTTTCTGTTTTCTCTTTTCTAAGGATGATCGACAAGATTCGCGAAGGGACGGGGGGAGGGGGGGGGATGTCCGTCAGCGGTCGAACAACTGCAGGGGCACCATCTCAAAGAGGAAGTTTCATATCCGATGCGGTCGTGTTCTCGTGTGCGACGAGTTTCGCGAGATAGCATTTGCAGGTGCTGGAAAGTCAATGTTCATAAAGAAGGCCGGTTTGTCATTGATCGCGGCGTGTTGCTCTGACATAATCGATCGGCCGGCGGACCTGACGATATTTATCTATCTTTGCTGCAAATGGAAGCGCATCGGACGCCGTGACACTCGCCGTGCGATATATTTGAAAATCGCGATCGCGCAACGAGAACTGACATAATAGAGTCGCGTCAAATGTAACGCCGCGATCCTGATTTCATCGCGATAGATGCGATAGATAAGCGCGATGGATAACCGCCGTCCGTGTTATAAAGAAGGCGACGTATATCCACCGTGCTTTGCGAATAACAAAATCGCGAATTATATTCTGCTTCTCCCCCCCCTCTCTCTCTCTCCCCCTCTCTCTCCCCCCTCTCTCTCTCTCTCTCTCTTTCTCTCTCTCGTTCATTCTCGAGCGAATCTCTCACGCGTTGGTGCTCTAATTATCGGATAATTTAATATTAAAAGGCACAAAGACTCGCGACACGAGAATAATGACCTCCCATCGCGTGTTCGTCGACAAATGGACGAGCTCCAAATCCTCGCTCCTGCGATATACTGCGATATCCACAAGGAAAGGACGGCGAACGTCCGGGCCACCCTGTACGTCGTATATCTTCCGGCAACAACGCGATCGATAACCGCACGTCCACATTAGCGCGATGTTTCGCGTCGGTAGCACTTAACGATATTCCGAAGGATGCAAAAAAGCCGAGTACACGACAAGAAAGCCCCGTGAGTGGGAAAGAAGAAGCGGGGTGGGGTGGGGGAGGGAGAGAGGGAGGGAGGGAGGGAGGAAGCGGGAGCGAGAGTACTTTGCATTTAACTGTTCCGCGAGGTAGCCCGAGTTTTGATCGGCGACGGGGATGAAGCCAGAGCGTGACGATGGCTGCTGCGGCGCTCTCTAATCGTCCGCAAGCCGCTTAACGCCCTGCCACTATCCTACCCCTTCTCCCTCCAACCTCCCTTCCCCTGTCCATCCCACCCTCCCCGGGTTTCGGTACCGACCAGCAGCGGTCGGTACACCCGCTTCTCCATCAGCCTCCGGTAGCTACTGCCGCCAATGCGTACCACCGCCGGCATTACCCGCACCTTCTCTCCTCCTCCCTCCTCATCTGCCTCTGCCCTTCTCCTCTCCCGCCGCCGCCTCCATCCCCCTTGTGTGCTAACCGAGATCCTCGGAGCCACTCCGACGGTGATTCGCGAAATAAGTGAGACCATGATCGCCGGCGAGCTTCCCAAGACACACCGCAAATTACGCTCCTCCTCGAATCGATAGGCGGATTGTGTAACCATAAACGCAATGTACCCTTCAACGTAAATCCCGAATTTCTGCCGTCGTCGTTTAAGCGCCCTCATTCCCGTCCGCTCTTCACGGATGCGTGTATTCTCATGATTGACCGCGGTCGTTGCCGGCTCCTGCGCTCGGCATCTCTGTACGCTCGTGAACAGAAAGGTCGTCCGTAACTTTTTGTGCGAGTTTCGAGACACATCCCCCACCCTCCCCGCCCCCTCCGTCTTCCCCCATGGGAGGATTCTCCCGCTGGAAAACAAATTGTCCCCCGTTGGACCGGACGGGTACATTTCGAAACTCTCGCCGAGAAATCAGAGCTGGCAAAGGACCTCGCGAAGAATTACCCTGCAAAAATAATTCGCAGAGAGCAACTTTTCTACTCAGGGCTGTATAATTTGTGTACAGCGCGCCTTTTTCTACGCACAAGCGCGCGCGCGCCTGCAATCGGTGTTCCTCGATCCTCGCGATCGTCGTCGTGAAATTTTTCAGCCCAGTTAAATTGGATATTTCTTTCGAACTTTCTGCTCGTCGGAATTTCGCAGTCCCTTGCATTTCACCGAGAAAATTTTTATTAATCTGAGGTGGAAATCGCTCGGCTTCTTACGACTCGAGAAATTTCCCTAGACCGCTTGAAGAAACTTCAAGCTCGGATTTATTTGACGACGAGCTGAAAGAAACGTATCCTTAATGCGAAGTTCAAAAATATGTAGAGGGAGAACATTGAGTTGCGTGGAAAGTTTCGTTTTCACGCGTTACGGTTCGTCTCCCCGGGTATATCTCAATGTCAATGTGCTGAAAATTTCACGCAAAGCGAATCGACGACACTCAACTTCTAAGATGTCGGCGAGTGAATGTTCGAACTGCCGCCATTAGTGCGCGCGTAATTGTGATATTCCACCACTTACACGGCTTTCAATTTTATTCGAAACTTATTACGATCGATAAAATATAAAGTCTAGAGTAAAGTGTTTAGAGTACACTGAATATATGTAAACCCGTCTGAAAAGGAGGGAGGGTCGCTTTATGAAGAAAAACACGTGCGATTGTCGCAACTCGAAGCGCTAACTTAAACGGTTTCGCCAAGCGAGTCGGTCAATCGAACCGTTATTTATCTACCCGTCATGCCCTTATTATGCGATTATGCGACCTGAAATACACTCTCAAACTTCTCACATTTAAATTCACCCGGCTCGCTGGATTTACATAGAAACGCGCGCACACGCGGCCACGTAATTTCCGTCGCCGCGTTGCGTCACCGCGATCTTGCTTCTACTTAATCTCGGGTGGCGGGTAAACGCGAGCCACCGAATACGAAGAGCCTCCAAATGACGCGCACTCGAAACTCTACTGCTCCTCCTCGAGGGATGGAGGAAGAAACCGCGGCCTGGGACAATTTTTCCCCGAACGGAAGAGTTGAGTCGGACCGACGGACCGCGATAATAGGCGAACCGATACGAACAGCCAGGAGAGCGCGGGCGCGCGGATTTATTTTAATTCGACGATCGTGACCCGGATATCAGGGATTCCATTTTACCGTCGCGACCCAAACGAGGCGAGTAAATTACTCTCGGTTCATCGAGATCTCGCGAGCACGGGGCGAGCGCGCGGAGTCCGCGGAGCCGCTTTACAAATCCGCCTCGTTACTTACCACAAGCTGTTCCGCCGCATGCATTATTCATCCGCGACCGCCTTCTTCTCTCGCGTCGTATATTTTATTTCGATCAGCCGCCGCCCCGCCGCCGCTGCCGGACGGATCCGATCGCGCTCGATGGCGTGCTTTCTAATCCGATAAAATGTGCGACACATTTCACCCGCGACGTCGCCGAGAAGTGGACACGCATCGTTGATTCGGTAACGAGATGGAGGTCAGACCACCGTCGAGCGTCGTTCTCTCCTCCGCGCACGTTACGGCTCTTGGGAGCCCGCTGGAAATGAGTTTTCTTCGAAGAAGAAAAATAATGTATATATTGCGGTGCCGCCGTGATAAGAGACTCCTCCGCTAAATTGCTATTTCCACGGCACGTCGTTCCTTTCTTTATTGGTATCCTCTGTTGAAATTAATTTTATTAGCCAATACCGTCGCGCTTCTCCCCTCCCCCTCCCCTCTCCGCGCTCCGTTAAATATATATTTTTCAGATCACCTTTATTATTTATTAAAGCGCTTTCTCGCGATGGAGAAACGAATCGCGCGAGGTTCCGTTAAAATATATCTCGCCAAAGTCCGTCTCCTCCTTATACAGCTGAGGATCACGTAATGATGAAGAAGCTGCATAAACAGCAACGAATTAATATTTACAATGCATAACGACAAGTCTGTCGCGCGCGCGGGGCCGAGATATCTGAAACCGTGCGCCAACTTGCAGGTGAATCGCGAACTCATAATGAACTCGGGTATTCCGTTTAACAAATTAAACAGCTTTCCTTCCGCGCGATCGTACTTATTTCACAACCGAGCACTGGCCAACCAATCGGCAACCTCTTTTCGTCGAACAACGGTGAATGTACAAAAATACAACCAAAACTGGCCGTCGAGACAGTTTCAAGGGACTTTAGAACAAGCCGGTTCGAGCCGACTTGTTCTCTTAAGATTCATTGAAGCTTCTCGAAAGTTTAGCAAAAGTTTCCGTCGAGGCGTCTCTGCGGTGTGTATCCGTTAAGACGGCGGGAAATAGAATATCTAACGTTTATGTAAATTCCGGGATGCACTTGTCTCCGTTCATACTCCCTTTGCAGCGAAGATATCCCATTAATTACAGCCGTCGCGCAAATTTATACCGTACACACACGTGTGTACGCGTGTATCGTATTACGCGCAAAATTGATCTTGCAAAACAATGGTAGAACTTCTGTCAAAACATTTACGATATTACGTCGGCGGGTAATTAGCTGCTTTAGCTCGAGCGAAACGCGATGTATGAACTAAAACAAACAGGAATTGCGGCACTTCGCTCCACGCGTGCATGAATATTTTCTTTAACTTCAAACGCGCGCGCGCGCGCATTGTGCCATTCCCATGCGTTTTGCGAAATATTCTCCGATTATAATCTACGGGCGTATTTTGTTTTCGCGAGGTGCCGCTCGTTTCGCGGCCTGTAAGCGGTTAGTTAAGGAGATCATTAAATCGATAAATTCACACGAATCGCATAAAGCGAGAGCGATTCTGACCATGAATTATCTAGAATTGCATTAGCCGGATATTTAAACTGCTCTGCATAAATTCATTGTCGCACATAACCACGTTAGATTCAATTTTCGCCCACTGCTGCGACACAAAGGAAATGTCTCGCAGCCGTGTCAAAGTTTACCCGGTACGAAACTAGCGTTGATGATAGAATAATATGCAATGCACGGCATGTATGCAGAAAAGTTGCGCCGTGTATTATGGCAAGTAAACGAGTTTCGAATTAAACAATATAATACGAGCAATTGAATTCAAACGCGACGAGATCGCAAAACATCAACGTATTTTCGGCCCCCATAGTTTACTATTTCTGGTGATGTCGTGCAATTGGCGTGTCTATCTCTGGAAATAATCAAAATTTTCCCTTCATTATTCGACACAATCTCGAGATATTTAGATTTGTACAACAATGTAGGTAATAACTCATCGACACACAATCGTTGTCCGTCTTCCTCACGCTTTGACGATAAAGTCTTCTCAACATCATCATGCATTTCGCCATCTATCTTTCCACACTAGAAAAAAAATTTAGTATCTCTAACAAAACTGTTTAGTTGAGGCATTTTTTAATAGCAACTAAATATCTTGTTCTATATAACAAAATATTTAATTGTCTCAACTAAATATTTATTCTTCTGCTTTGTTCTCTGGACCAAATGATTTTATTCTTAGACTTTATATATAAAAGTTAAGCATTTTAATTATTTTATCCGTAAAAATTACATAATAACGAAATATTATTTTACATAAACTAAAATAATGCCCAGTGGATACTACTTTGTCTTTCTATGCACTAAAATTTAGATTTTATATATTAAGAAAAAATTGTAGCATTTTCAATAAAATTCATATAGTTAAAGCTTTTTAATTGTTATAACAAAAATGTTTTGTTATACGAACAAACCGTAATCAAACAAGATATTTGTTTACAAGAACTAAACAGTTTTGTCGGGCATATTTTAACCAAATTATTTTGTGGTTACAACAAAATTTTGGTTCACGTAACAATGCATTTTTCCTAGTCCACGTATACGCATATTTCGAATGTGAATTATGAAAGGAATTAGTACGTAATAACAAAAACGCTGCTTTGACGCTGCAAATTACGGATTGGAACGTTAAGAAGACGAGAAAGGAGATGAGAAAATGCACCTGCTCGCAATATTTCTAGAATAATGGTTGTCGGCCGCCATTGACATCGCGGTGTCAGGAATAAGATCCTACGGCGTGAAAACAGTGAAACTTTGGGACGACTCTTTAATATCGCCTGGGGAAGAGGCGGGGACAAAAATGGGACTGCCGCGAACTGTGCGAAACGACATGAGCGAAGATAGTGGTGGATCGATTCAAAGTGCGCTTTGTTCGTCGCTTGGAACGTCGAAAGTGAACAGGTAGAGAAAGAGAAGGACAGAGGGAGAGAGAAAGAGAGAGACAGAGAGAGAGAGAGAGAGAGAGAGAGAGAGAGAGAGAGAGAGAGAGAGAGAGAGAGATTCCTTCAGCGCTCCAAAGACGAATTATCCGAGGGTGACAGTGGGGTGATGAGGGGACTTGGGGTTACGTAATTACGGTGGATTATCGTGGAGGTGCGCCCAGGGGGGGCACCTGGCCCGGGGGGCGTGCTACCCTACAGGGTAATTACCCTCGGGGGGTACGTGCCCGAAAAACAGCCGACGACGCACGATACATCTACATATCCTACACTCTACTGGCGGAGCTGCATCTCTTCGAACAGGTAAAGACAATACTCCCGGCGCTTGCACGGAGATATTAGCGAAACGATATCGCGTGACGCGGCATGAAATTCGAACGCGGCGCGGATACGGATAGATACGGATGGAGAGAAATGGAGAGTGAGTATAGGACCGAGAGAAACATTAGAATAGATCTCGCGAGAAGTGACTATATGGATACAGTTTGCATCGATTACGTTTACACTGGTATTCGTTTTAATATTAACCACAGGAATTTTCAATAAAATTGTGTGTGTGTGTTCTATTTCGGCGCCGCGTATTAATGGTGTATCGAACACGCGATACGGCTTTCTCATGCGCATTGTACCTGAATTTGTACAAAAGTACAAGTTCAACTGTACGGAAAAGAAACTGCAGAGGAAGATGTAATTTTAACCTAACATTTACAATACTACGGAGCTTTTATACGGCTTTCGATGGTCGACGTTCGAAAAGCGGAAAAAGAAACTTGGCCGAATATTATTTTAGCAATCGCGAACCGCATTATCGCTCTGTACACGGGAAATGGATTGCCCGTGAAAACTTTTCTACAGATTTTCAGAAAATTATATAAAACAATACTTCTTTGCTACTGTGTAATATCGCACTAGGAAAAATGTATTGTTGCATGAACCAAAATTTTGTTGTAACAACAAAATAATTTGGTTAAAATATGCCCGACAAAACTGTCGTTTAGTTCCTGTAAACAAATATCTTGTTTGATTATGGTTTGTTCGTATAACGTAATACTTTTGTTATAGTAACCAAAAAGCTTTAACTATATCAATTTTCTTAAAAATACTATAATTTTTTCTTAACATATAAAATCTAAATTTTATATGCACAGAAAGACAAAATAGTATCCATTGGACATTATTTTAGTTTATGTAAAATAATATTTCGTTATTATGTAATTTTTATGATTGGAAAATAACTAAAATGCTTAATTTTCATGTATGAAGTCTAAGAACAAAATCGTTTGGTCCAGAGAACAAAGCAGAAAAATATATTTAGTTGAGACAACTAAATATTTTGTTATATAAAACAAGTTATTTGGTTGCTATTCTAAAATGCCTCAACTAAACAATTTTGTTAGAGATACTAAATTTTTCTTCCTAGTGTACATTCACTACAATTTTCCCCGTGTACGTTGTCTCCAGGTGGAGGTCCTAATCCGATAGAAAGTTGCAGCTTGATACGCGCATCGATCGGCGCAAACAAGCACATTAAATGGCCGTTGGAACAGTCGCTTTTCGATCGCTCGGAGCTTCCGTTCGCGAACAAGCGACCCAATGAGATAGGATCTCTACACCGATTAACCGCGCAACAATCGCAGATGTTAAAATCACTTTTCCGCCTTTCCGCGAGCCCTTAAAAGCCTCGTAACCCCCTCCTTGTTCGTTGACGGACTTTCATTCAGCCAGCCACACCCTCCTCCGTGCGGATGAATCGCCGTTCTTTCCGCTCGGCTCCGTTGAACAAACGGAGCTTCCGGCCGCGGAGCGAGTCGGTGTCACTAGCGGGGAATCTCTCGACGTTTCGAGACTAATTGGCAATTCCTCATTAGAAGTCTCACGTTGGCGCGGCGTGGCGCACAAGCGAGCGGGCGTCACCAGCACCTTCTGCATAAGTACCAGACATTGATTAAGGTCCCTGCCGCTGATTCCCCATTAAATACGTCACACGGAATTCTGAGCGGTGCGGCAGCCGAAACCTCTTGAATTATGCCCGTCCTTCCTCGATTCCTGCCGGTATGCACCCTTCGCCCGGGCGCATCTCTCGCACCACCACGACACTCCCTCTCTCCCCGTCCCGCGCTCCCTGCCCAGACCGGAGCTTTTCCTACTCACGGTCGATATGAGCCGATAACTGCACGCGAGCAGGTCAGAATCGCGAGTTACTTCGGGTCTTGGCTGACAAGCCGCTTCTAATCGACGAAATATTGAGGTGAAACCTCAATCTTTAATCGGCAACCGCGCGCGAGGGGAGGTCTCGAAGACGCGAGAGCTGTACGTTGAGTACGTTGAGTATTGTTATATGTACGCTTAAATCGGTAGTGGAGCATCGGACAAGGGATCTTTCTCGCGCGTGAGTCCGTCCTGTGCGAGACGTGCGTTGACGATGACTACGGTTGATTTTCCAGCTTCTCCGCTCGCGCGAGCGACACGATTACACACGCGCGGATGCGCGGCTCAGATATCGCACAAAATGAGTGTCCTCCGTTGGATTTCAGTCTCGACGCGCATAATTTAATAGTGATAACGGGAATATTTAATTCGCTAATTAAAAGATAAGCCGTATATTATGCCGTCCGTTAGGCGGATTATAGGATCGTCGGGTAATTAGTATTCCTCGTATTACCTGCGCCAAGAGCGCACGTCACGTCCGCTCTTTAAAGCGGACGCATCGGCGGAAGGTCGTGCGAAATTAAAATAATTGCCGATCGACATTAAATGAATGACGTGCGAAGATCGGGCGGGCGGGGGGGGGGGAGGGACGAGCGAATTAATTAAACTGTCGATGAAGCGAAAAAGCGAAATCGTGCAATCGCATGCGCCGGGTCGTGCGTGCCGTCGCTGACGCCGCCGCTGGTTGATTTCATTATCGGACGTATACATCACATTGTAAATCGTGAAATGACACAATTGCGCGACACGCGAACGAGCGAGCCTGCGAGACAGAAATCGCTCGTGGAATCGCCGGGGCGAGGTCTCTCCGCCTCGATGACACGCAGAATGCCTCGCGATCGCGCTTTGATTCAACGAGCGCGTTCCATCGCGAGCTTGAAAGATTTTTTCCAAGCGATTTCAGTGTCGCTCGGAACTAACCACCTCCAGCCGACAATGACGACGACTTCTCCTCGCGCCGGCAATCGGCGCGATTTACGATTCAGGCGCGCGACGTTTCGCGAGCGCTTCGCACTCTCTCGCCGTCTCTCACGTCGATATCCAAGCGACGCCCAGCCGTCCAGATCCGCCCATGAGACCCGCCGGTGCATCCCCGCGTCCGTCCAACATCCAGCATCCTCCTTCTCAGCGTCCAGTGTCCGTAACGGCCAGCCGATCGCTCTCGGCTCTCGTCCCTCGTTTCGCGTACGCGGTCGTTTGAGTGCGCGTAACAATTTAACGAAAAAGCACCTTGTGAATCCCAACATTTCGAGGACATATTCGCGAATTGCGGGCTGAAATTGCGAGCGCAGAAATCACGCGACGCTCTCACGACGAGGGAAAATGCACCGTTTCGCGGCGGTCTAGACTCCCTTGTCGAAAAAACCACCTTCTCTCGAGGGCTATAATTTTTCGATGCGGAACAATACGCGAGCGACTGAAACGACGTCGTATAACTCGCCATCGCGCACTGAGGCTCTCTCTCTCTCTCTCTCTCTCTCTTTCTCTCTCGAAAGAGAAGGAGAGAAAGCGATAGCCGCGACGGTCGCAGCGGGGGATCCGTTGCGAGAGCGAAGCGAACAGTCGCGCAGTCAAGACCTCCCGCTGCTCCGGATGTACGCGTGCCGATAAACAATATCGACAATCCGTACCTCGCGTGTCGTCGTGTCGTCGCGCATTCAACGAGCGGACGGCAGATTTCATTAGCAGCATATTTGACGTTGCAATTCGTAAAACGTTATCACCGGCGACAAGCTCTCTCTCTCTCTCTCTCTCTCTCTCTCTTTCTCTCTCTCTCTCTCTCTCTCTCTCTCTCTCTCTCTCTCTCTCTCTCTCTCTCTCTCTCTCTTCCTCTCTCTTTCTCTCCGATGGCGCTCTTGATGACAGAAGATCGAGCGCGCGTTCTACGTGCGGGGGCGGGAGAGGGAGCGGGAATAAAAGAAGACTTAAAAGGGAGACTTAAAAAAAAGTGCGAGTCCCGTAATCTTTTCCCCCGTGTAGCCCGAGCGGCCGCGGCCTTGTATGCACCGAGTGCTGTGCGCATCAACGTCGCCGGTAAGACGCATTTGCGTAATTACACAGTGAACCGCGAGATAAGAACTCGCGGAGGCGGGTAATGCAAAAAATGTTTTGTACCCTGCACCCCTCAATCCTTCCCCACCCCCACCCCTGCCCCGCCGCCGAGCCATCACTTCGCGGAGCGTCCGCCTGAACGTTTTAATACTTAATAGCCCGCCACGACGGCGTCTTGAGAGAACGAGAGCTCCATTAATGCGCGAAATTTAATCGACGTCTCGAGGACGCGCGTTATCGAAGACATGGCGGCAGCGACAGCGATATCATTTCCTCGAGACCGCGTCGCAAGGCTGACGCGCGCATCGGGACGAGCTGTGTGTCGTCCTTGTTTCCGGGAGTACTCGGATTTCGAGTTACGCGTCGGCAAGATCGCGCGACGAAAATTGACCCGATCAGTCCCGATCCACGATCGATGTGGCGAGTCTTTAGGCCAAAGCTTGACGTCTCGGCTAAAAAGGGGCCTCGCTGCTCGTCTGAAGCCGCAAGCTTGAAGCTTCAAACGAACTCGCCGGAGTGAGAGTAGCGGCAGCCGTTTTATCGAGCGAATCGGAGCGTAATGTAAAACGATGTTAACTTCAACGCACTCGTGATGACGATTACGGGCGTGCATATTGAAATTAATACCGTTAGTTCTCACTTACACGTTACCGCACATTAAAGTGTCTCGGTTCGTGTCTGTTCTTACGTTCGCCTCGCTCCCACAGCGAGCGCGAGAACCCTCGCCCGTCGCCCCGATCAGCCGCGGCATACGTAGAAAAAGCATTTCCCAGCGAGCGGAAATATTTATCGGCCGCCGTCGTCGCTATTTACCGAGCTCTCGACGCAGTAATTCATAATCAACGGCTTTCGAGGATCGAAGGGCGGCGACGTGCGCGCGTGCGCGCGCGCGCGCGGGCGCGCCCCATCGAGTTTAAACGAAATTAGCTTCCGCGCAAGCTGCCACCAAGAACGCCAATTAAACGTTACCGGTTCGAGCGTTCGACAGACGTAGCCCCGGCGCTCGTCGCCGGCTAGAAACCCATTTTGATCGATGTGCCCAATTTTCCAGAGTGGATTCCCCGGCGCAACGGTATCCGCGTATCCGATATATTTACTGCCTCCCCTGATTTTCTTTCCTTTTTTTTTTTCTGCACTCCCGGCCGTTCCGTCCGTTTTCGTCCTTCTTCCTTTCTTTTTTTTCTTTTTTCATTTGTTCGCCCCTTTTCTCTTCGTCTTTTTTTTCATTACGCGTGTCTCCGCGATGCACACCGGGTGTCACCGCCGTCAATTCGCGCGGAAACTGCAGCTGAAAAATATCGCGCTGTGACCCGTCGATCGCCGACCCAGATGGGAATCGAGTCCCGGCTGGAATGGTTCTCGAGATTGCAGCCTTCAATTCGTGCGTGTCAAAAATTGAAGAGGATTGGGCGGCAGCCGTTGGGGGAGGCAGGTTGAAAAGGGTGTGCGGACGCCGTTGACAGGCAGACGGTTTCGGATTAAGACAACGTCCGCGCCGCCGCGGCGCGAGTGAACGGAAACGAGAGATATTTCACATGGATTTTTGTATTGTCGCTGACTGTCGCGCGTTCCATTCCTTCGCTGGATATTTTTATCACGCTCTCGATCCAGTGTGTTACAATCGACATCGAATTAAACGAGGCTTCATAACGTGTTTCTGTTAACGTATACATTTTCGTTTCCGTTAACGTGTGATAACAATATTATATTTGGTTAATCTGTAAAATTTAAATAAAGATATGTATTAAGGTCGATCACTAATACGCAGTTACAGACGAATCAAGATATTCGACTTTTACTTTCTTTCAGCAATTCTTGCTTTAATTTACAGTAATTAATTAACATTAATTTACAGCAATAATGATCGTCACTTTGGCGATAAAATAGATAACAGGAGAAATTTACACGGAACACATGCTGTTGCATCAACAGCACCACATTCTCATTGAAATAAAACTTTTAATTTCAACAACAGATTTAATAAGATATCACTGTAAGACTAATACTCTAATTATTACAAGAATGATATGACGTATTGATTTCAAGAATACTGCCATTTTGAATCATGAAGATTCAGCTGAATTAGTTAGATGCTGTATGTGTGGAACGATAGCATTTCCTGTC
The DNA here is from genome assembly GCF_003227715.2 of Harpegnathos saltator. Lineage (NCBI taxonomy): Eukaryota > Metazoa > Arthropoda > Insecta > Hymenoptera > Formicidae > Harpegnathos > Harpegnathos saltator. Next base: position 169,948 of record NW_020229993.1, on the reverse strand, counting down.
GTAAATTTTCCGGAAATCGAAATGCACCGCGATACATTTGTTGGTTACGTTAATCCTTTTAATCGGCAACAAAAGAGCAACGGAGACGAAAATTGGAGGAAAGCGAAGTATCGCGTGACGAAGGGATCGGCTTTTGTTTCGCGTCGTACGTCGATTCGCTCATGAGTGCGGGGGCCAGTACGGTTCTTTAAATTCCGGCACGTCCGATAGTAGTCAATGCTACCGATAGCTGGCGCCAGTAGTTACGCCGAGTGCTGCTGTAGGACGAACGCCGCGTCCTTAGGCGACCGGGGCAAACGTGGCGCCGAGTGGGGGAAGGCCGCGTTCCTGCCGTACAATGTAAACACATTACGCAGCTGGAATGCGGACCTGCTCTCACTTCCGAGAAGCTTTACGCGACAGATGTCATTGAGACGAGTTCGACCGCGTCGAAACCGATCGTAATCGCGACCGGACGTCTTCTACTCATCTCTCTACCTCCATTTCTAGACGTCGTAACGACTTGAGTCAAGGATCGTTGGAGAGGTGAGGCTTTCTCGCTTTTAGTAGATCTATGATTGTCAATGTATCTCATTTCCGTTATTATGACGCCTGTTTACGACGTACTCTGAGAAATTGATACAAATAATCGTCTACGAGAACAAATTCTGAAGGAAAGTATGCAGTAGCCAGAGTTAACCTCTCATTGCTAGTTTTCGGCTTGTGCAGATTTTGTCAGATTAAAAGGTGTAATAGATTAAAAGATGACTAAATAATTAATAATTAATAAATCTCTCCATTTGAGGTAGAAATGTATTTGATAAAATCTACGCATAAGAAAGAATGTCGAGGACTGGCAGAGAGCGCCATCTACTGGACATTTTATGCTCTGCACTTGTACTTCCGTTTATTTCAACATTTAGTTTTGTGACATCACTTGAGAATCGCTTTAAAATATTCGTCGATCAAGCTCTCTGACGAGTCGCGCAGGGTTGACTGAAATAAGGCTATGTTCGCAACTGCGAAACACGTACAGCTGCTTTAAAAAAGGGAACAAAACAAACCCCATTGTTCCTGCCGTGACGCCAGCGAATATTTCTTAATTCACTCACATCGGCGCCGATTTATTTTCATTGGCGCATGCATTGCATGTCGGCGCCGACGTACTCGTATATACCATCGTTGTACATGGAAGCCCGGTATAAATCATTTCTATCCGCGCGCGGACTGCAATTCACGTCATCGCGATGACGAAACACCGTGAATGCATTTTCTCGCTGCCGCGCGAATGCACCCCATTTCCATAAAAAGGGTCAGGTGCTGTAAAATCGAAAATCGGAGATCTTTTTCCTTCTCTTTTCGCTTCTATCTCCTGAAATACGCGCGAACGCGCAACTCGCCACACGCGTCCGGGTAATAATAGCCCGTGGAGAGTTTTTGGCGGGAATTATTATGTCGATAACTTGACTCGAGTATTATTGTTATAACTCGTACTCTCCCGAGCTTTTCTTATCGCATTCAAGTGCAAACAAGACATTTTCTTCAGCTTTCTCCGCGAGATGAACGAGTGAAAGTCGTAAATCGATTCTTCAACTCGCGAAATATTATAATTTAATGCAGTACATTTCGAAAAAATCGACACAAAGAGATAAATAACAGAGGAAAGCGTTTTTCAAGAAAAAAATAATTTTTCAAAACTCTTGGATTAATTTTATTTCTAATCCTTAAGGCTAGATGCAAGAAAAATTGACCGACACGCAGCGAAATATATAAACCAGCAGTTAAAACTAAGGTAGCGAATCCATTTTTTCGCGTTATTAGTTGACAAAAATTAAAGCAGCACTAATCGACGTATGAACACGTGTAAAATTAATATTTCATAGATATTTACATTTATAATTATGGAAGAGACGTTTATCGGCCACATAATGAGTACAGCGGGAATAAACGTGAGCTTATGCGATGCAGATGCGCCATCGCGTTCACCATTGAGTTTCATAACGCGATTGTAATTAACCCTTTCGATACGGCTACGTCGTACGCGAGTATGCTTTCGCTGTACTCGAGTCGCGAATAAGATTCTATTCTACGAGCCAGTTACAATGTACATTTTACCGTGGAGTGGGTATAACATTTGATATTCGGTAAAATAATATAAATTACAGATGAATTGTTCATAAAGGATGAGATATTACAATGCGATATATTTTAAATTATTCATATTTAAAAAATTATTTAATAATATAATTTCGACAATGGGTAACTATAGTCACCGGTAGTATCGAAAGGGTTAATGAGCAGTCGATATGTATCCTCGTTCACTCGCGTTACTCATATAGTTTGCTTTTGGAATAGAACGGCTCGAATAGAACGACTTTAATTCGCTAAAAACAGCTTTCAATGAATATCAAGTGAAATTGGTTTATCACTCTTATCGCACGTCCGCGAAGATGACTCATTCGGGGTTCCTCCGGTTGAAGCAGCAGTAGTTTCGGCTGATTTATTTGTTGGAAATATTTGCTGCGTTTAAATATGTTGTTGCATGGTTTATGATAGGTGACCCAACCAAGTGATAACGGCAAATGATAACTCGGTTTATTTGCTGCTACGACAATCTTTTGCAGCGCGATTAATGTTCAGACATACTACTGCATCAAGACAGGTAGTGTTTAAACATGTCTAGTGCGATCTTTTAGTGATAGAAACAAACGATGAAAAAGATATGTTCGAATTTTTAAGCGGGCAGCGGGGAGAAGTGTCTTCTCAAGGTCTTTGTAAGAAAACATTCAAAAATATTTGTTCTGCATCGACCGATGTTTCTTCAAGCAAAACCAAATTTATAATTATATTATTTCACAAATATAAGATTGCAAATCGCCATGCAAACTGAAGATAGCGAAATTAACTTTGAATTAAAAAATGTACACTTTAATGGAATGTTAAGAAATTAGTACACCATATCGTATAGTGTTAACTTCGTATTATTCGTATTATACTTTTTTATGCGGAAATTAATACGTAATTGCCGTAATTTATCACCTTTATTTTAAAATCATCATTCGCATATTTTCCAGTTTAAAATTAGTTTTGTTAAGTTAGGTTAGATTACGCTAAATCTAATTAGGCTTGGTGCGAGAAATATGGTTTGCATGGAAATTTGCAAACTTGTATGTGTGTGAATTATAAAAGTGCCTTTACACGAATAGTATTGGTCGATGTAAAACAAATATTTTCGAGTTTTTATCTACTGAAACCTCAAAGCTTCCTTAACAATTTGTTACGTATCTTTTTATAGTTTGTTTTACTGTTTACTATAAAAAATATCGCTGTGCTTGATGCCCTAGTACATTCTAAATATTTATCACTTCAAGTAAACATGTAAATAAGGCAACAAGGCGATGAAAAAAGTCGTTAAGGCTAACTAATCCTATTGGTTCGCGAATTGTTGCGATCCCCCTACTAGTTCTAAGCTGATGAATATAAGCAAGGCCCAGCGCATTCGTCTTGAACTTTAAGGCAAATCGGACGAGACTAAGAGCGGTCTGAATCGAGAAAAAGTTTAAAAAAATAAGCCTATTCTAACTTTTCGTCGTACGAAGATGGCCTGTAAGATGAGCTTGATTGGTTTATTAGCCGTCCTTTATATTCTGACGTACGACGTAACAGCTCAAAATAGCACAGGTAAGAATTTTGTCAACAACAGTTGAATGGAGTTAATTAATATATTAACAAAAATATATATTCTCGCGCACAACTTCTCTGTGTGCGATACGCATTAATATTACTTTTTATTTCAGTTAGTATTGCAGAGAACTTCCCCATTCGTGAAAAACTTTGCCTTAGTATCCAAGAATGCACCGAAGTGCAAATCAATGGAATAAAAACGAGTAATTGCTCCTTTATGCCTGGCTGTTAATAACTGCATCATCGTCTTTGGCGTGTTATGAACTTGCCGAAACAGTTATTCTTCTTAAAAATAAGCAGGATTTATAAGTCGTTCAATAGTGAACGAACCAACTACGATTCCAATATTTTAAAATTGTAATATCATATTTACATATATATTACATATTATTGATAAGCATATGTAAAAGGATAAAAAAATAAAGATATTTGTAAAATATTTTACTAGCTCTCTCGATCCATCTAGCTCCTAGCGATCCATCAGTTTCTCCGTACATACGTTCGAAGTAGCCTTGCAAAACTCAAAACTATAGAAAAAATAAAAAACAGACGGAGGGAGGGGGAAGAACGAGAGAATGATGAACCTGACACTGAACCAATACAAACAAATAAAATTCGTTACGGGACGAATTAATCTTTGCGGTTTTCATGATCAACCGTTTCGGTCCTCGCAATATGCTTTTTTTCTTAACGAAAAAGTTCGTTCATTATCTATTATTAATTATGCGTTGACGCCCTCCAGGAAAGTGCGCGTTGTACCACGCTAAAAAATTCTCGCGATACATATTTATCCTTTTGCGCGAATCTCAGCGATATTAAGTCGCGGAAAATTGTAAAGGGCCTTGTAGAGTTTTGTCGCAAACTTTGTACGGGTTCGGCCAACATCATTAGACATCTTGAAAAATTTTGCGCGTTTCGCGCAACAATCTCATAGTTAAAAACAAAAGCTTAGGTCTGATAGAATTAAATGACGATTACAAGGGATCTGTGTAGTAAGTAAAAAATGTTTGGTGTTTCGGTAAAAATCACGTTATATAACTCGTAAATAACGTCGCGCTATTATATCAGCTGTATGCGGAAATTAATACGTAATTGCTGTAATTTATCACCATTCGTTTAAAAACATCATTCGTATATTTTCCAATTTAGAATTAATTTCGTTAGGTTAGGTTAGGTCTAGTTAGGGTTTGTGGGAGAAGTATAGGCATGAAAAACTTATATATGTGTGAAGAAGCATATAAATTATAAAAATAAATTATAAAAATGCCTTTACGCGAATAGTATTGATCGATGTAGGACAAATATTTTCGAGTTTTTATCTCAATAGAAACTTGAAGGTCTCCTTGAAAATTTGTTATGCATCTTTTTATAGTTTGCTTTATTATACTATACTATATTATACTACTATAAAAAATGTCGCTGTCCTTCATGCATTAGTGCATTTTAAAGATTTACCACCTTAAATAAACCTTAAGTAAACCACCTTAAGTAAACATGTAAATAAAGCATCGATGAAAAAAGTCGTTAAGACTAACCAATCTTATTGGTTCGTGAATCGTTGCGATCTTCCTACTAACTCCAAGCTGATGAATATAAGCAGGGCCCTGTGCACTCGTGCTAAACTAACCTGAGTTGAACTGTGAAGTAAATCAGACGAGACTAAGAGTGGTCTGTATCGAGAAAAGTTTCATAAAAATAAACCTAACTTTTCGCCGTACAAAGATAGTCCTTAAGATGAGCTGATTGGTTTATTTGCCGTCCTTTACATTCTGATGTATGATGCAACATCGCAAGATATTGAAGAATATATCGAAGATATTGAAGATCTTGACGAATTATGTAAGAATTTTGTCGACAACAGTTGAACAGAATTAATTAATATTATAACAAAAATATATATTCTCACATAACTTTGCTGTATGCGATACGCATTAATATTGCTTTTTATTTCGTTTCTGGTTCAGAGATTGCGTCTATTCCTATGATGATAAGTTTTGCTGCCTGAAACGAAGATCTCTGGAACACGTAGAAATGCATGCTTTCCAACAGTATACAGTAACTGCTCCAACAGGATGGTCTTTGCCACGATAGAAGCGTGTTCTAAATATTGTATTTGGTCTTTGTAAGAAATAATTCAGAAATATTTGCTTTGCATCGACCGGTGTTTCCCTACGCAAAGCGAAATTTATAATTACACTCTTGCGCAAATATAAATTTGCAAATCGCCATACAAACTGAAGTTTATCCTCTAATCCTTACCACACCTAACTTAATTAAACTGAAAGGAAGGTAACTCTAGATGGTGAAAAATATAAACTTCAATCGAGTGATAAGAAATTAGTGTACCGTATCATACGGTGTTAATTTCTTATTATTCGCATTGTATCTTTTTATGTGAAAAATAATACGTAATTGCCATAATTTATCGTATTTTCTAATTATTCGTTTAAAATGTGTATTTTCTAATCTATAATTAGTTTCATTAAGTTAGGCTAGTTAGAGTTGGTAAACTTTGATCTATATGGAAATTTGCAATTTGTATTGTATCTGTTTTGATCGGCACTTTCTTGCTGAAAATGTTACGTATTCGTACTCGTACCATCGCGCGCTCTCTGGCTATGTTATTTATCCGAGATAATCGCGAGCGTCTACCTCGATTGAAAGCCTTCAATCTCGTTCTTAAGGATCTAAGGAGACACTCTCCTGCTTGTTGCAGGATCTCCAGTCGGAAATCGAAACGCACCGAGACGTTTACGCATCCTTAAACGGCACCGGACGCAAACTACTGAGCTCACTGGCGAGTCAAGATGACGCTGTTATGCTGCAACGCCGATTGGATGAAATGAATCAGAGATGGCATCATTTGAAGGCGAAGAGCATGGCAATTCGGTGAGTGTGATAATCTATATCTTGCAATCGTGCTTTATCGTTGTCAACCGCAACATTTCACACTCGAATATACCATATATAATAGAACGTCGCGTCGCGGAGAGGACACGTTTCGCGTCGTGCACGGCGCAATTATCTCATTGGGCCGGACGTGATTGACAGAAACGACGAAAAGTCTCACACAATATTTTTACGCATATTTGCCATTTATTTCTAAAGCTCTTTATTATTCTATTGAATTTGTCGTCTTTTGGAAACGAGTCTATCGACGTAATGTTGAACGCTACCATCGGTGCGAAAGCGTAAGGCGCACTCTGATTTTCATAACAGAAATGTTTTCTCTCTTTCTCTCTCTCTCTCGTGTTATCGCAAGAGACAGTTCTCGCATGCGAAATGGCGTCGTAAATCAACGCGTGGAAAAGACCATGAGCCCGGAGGAGGAGCGGACTTTTCGGCGAAAGAATAACTCCGCGGCGCGTATAATGCATTCGCACGGCGCGTGGGCGCAAAAATTCGCGACGCGCGAGTCTACAGTTTCGTATGTCTCAATAATTCTCAAAAAACTAAGTGAAAACATACCATCGCGCGTGTGCGCGCATTGTGTAAATTCGCGGAGCACAGCGAGCTGCGCCGGCCAATGTAACACCAGAGAGTTTTGGCTTTTGACGTGCCAACAATTTCGAGGATTCTTCTGCAGGGTGAGTTTAGCGAAAGCTATAGCGACGGGGGAGGGGGTGAATAGTAGGTTAACTATGAGCTTCCGCATTCCCGGCACGCCATTCTGCTTTGACGACGCCGTAGTTATGCGTCATAATAAAGTCCACTATTCGCGGAAAATAGGTAGTAATCGCGCGTTCAAGAGAAATTTCGTGTCTCTGCGGCTCAAGTGGTTGCAGACTGATTTACCGAGGCGTCGATTGTTCAAAACGACCGGATATCTGCGGCAAAAACCGAAGCGCGTAAAAGCGAACCGCTCGTACGTATGAGTGACGCGCGAAATAATTTACATTTGGGAGGCAAAGTGCGCAAATTGAGAGCCGTTTTCACGCCCTTCAAATTAGCACATCGCAAATTGAATAAAGTCATGAATTATAAAGCGCGAGATAAATATAAATTGTGTCCTGATGTGCGCCGTGATATAATATTTTTAACATTTAACCTCCTCACACACATACACGCGCGCGCACGCGCACGCGCTCTTCTCTCTGTTTTTTTTTTCTCTACTCTTTTTGGGGGATTTAATTTTTCAATAATCAGAAAGCACACTCTATAGAATCTAAATCTCTTTTTTGTTCGCGAGTTAGTTCAGTTTGCGCTGCCGGTTCATAGGAAATTCTCGCAGGATTTTCCAGCGGAAACTTCCAGAATTCGTGATCCAATTTAGCCTCAAACGTAGCGTAAACTTCTGTTCGACTGTTCGACTATGCAATCGTGGATTGTTAGGAAGTACATCGAACTTTCCGCGGAAGCCACATCCCGACGTATTGATGCGATAGCGCAGCTCTATACAGCTTAACGTTATTTTTATTTCGCCCTGCTCCGCGTTCTCTGTCCGAGCGGGACATTGTTGAGCATTAAAAGAAGGAAAATGTCGAGTGTAAGCTCCTTTGTCGATCTCGATGAAGAGCTTACGCTAAAGTCCCCCTAAAATCTATCTGCGGCAACATTACAACGACGAAAATTCCTCTTTCCTTCGTGAGTAGGAGGAATTTTTGCAAGGAAACACTCATACCTACGTAACATCCGAGACTTTGAAGCACTTGAACCGATGCATCACGCAGTCATACATTCCATACAGAATCGCTCTGATAAAATTGTCATCTAATATAACGGAACTCGAACGTTGACGCTCGCGATATTTCAATAACCTCGAACGAAGTTTTATTTTTGCCTTGCTGCTCTCTCATACACACACACACACACACACACATGTATACATTATATGAATTATCGAATTTGTTCAGAGTTTATACTTTCAATATACCGTTCAACGTTTTTCTTACGACGGACCTCTTAAATCTCCATTTATTATTCATTATTATCTGTATCCACACCACACACGCTTTATTTACGGTTTTAAAATACCCAGCCGTTAATAACGATCCCACCGCCGCGCTCAGACAAACTTGGTTCTTCATTCCGGCGATCGGCAAGTGGGTCAGATAATGCCCGAAATCTCACCCACACAACCGGTCGATTAACGTTTTTGGGAACTTTCGCGGCGAATCCATTTGCGCGAGGACTTTAAGCGTGGTCGGTCGTAATCGGATTCCCCTGCGGGAACTTTATAGCGGTGTTAATTCTGGACCCAACATCGACTGAGATCCGCCGTAAACTTTACTCGGACAAACTATGCAACTGCGCGTTTGCGGAGGGTATCTGGATATTTCCGGTGAGAAAGTCCGCGGCTTGATGATGTACGCCGCTAGGAAAGTTGCATCGATTTGTCAGCAGCGACGCGCAGCTCGCCAACAATTTCGCCAACCATTTACGCAGAATTTAGCCTATCCAATCCTGATTTCTCCATCATGGATACTCGTTGTTCAATTCTACTACGAACGCGCTGCGGGGCCGATTAAACGCGCGTCGCGGTCGATCGATCGCACTCGTGAACGCGAGCAAACGTCACGAATCATCGTCGTGAGAGCGATCGTCTCTCGCTCAAATGAGACCGTCCCTTTGTGGAGAAAAAAGAGATTATTTTAATCCGATCAACCGAACGTCTGTCGACCGAGAAAACGACAGCGCGGACTCGGCATCGAGGTCAATCCTGATAAAGCCGTGCAATCAGTCTCCACTAATTAGTCCGAATTGCGGCTGGAAGCTTGACGGAGCTTGATTACCGAAGAGATATTTGGATAGGATGCGAACACAACGAGAGCGTCACGTACAGAAGGGCAGGAAAGTTCACGCTGGGCAGCCATATTTATCAGTTCCTATCGGCCGCTTTCGTTCCTCGTCTATTAGTCCGTACTCGCCGTTCGATTCCTCTCTCTCTCTCTCTCTCTCTCTCTCTTTTCTCTCTCTCTCTCTCTCTCTCTCTTCCTTCCTCTCTCTCGCTCGTTCGCTCGCTCTCTCTTCCAAATCGTCCTCGCGGCACTTTAGAGGCTGCCACGCAATCAGACCGCAAATGCCGAAGCCGATAATTCAGCGGACGATCGCTTTTGGCAGCGGACTCAACGAGGTCGTCGGCGAACACGGCCAATGTGTTATTTGTGGGAAAATTTTTCGGATTAACCCAAACCCCGTGCGCGCGATGGTAGTTTCGCCTCGTTACGAGCTGCAGGTCAATCGCGGAGGAATCACCGCGCTACCGCTAATGGTAATTCGTTCGCATCGCGATGTGGAGTTCCCAACAATTCGCCGCGGCTGCCTCGAGTCCGGCTCGTCAGAGAGACGGTTTGAAATTTTGTTCGTTTCTTATGAGCCGGTGTGCGAATATCAGGAGGCACTTTGCGGTCTCTCGTAAGATCCTCGCGAATCCTCCGCGTTGAGATGCTCGGGATCGCAGAGCGCGTTCTTCGCATTACCGGGGCATTCCCTTATCGCCGGTGCGTGTATGCAACCTGTTTGTGTTCGTGGAAGATTTCGCTCAAAAGGATTGTAGTTATTCAACAGTGGAAATAATACACAGTATATATTTCGAACGTTTAGAATACAGGCTCTCTATTTATCGGAAGGCGTAAAAGAAGGTAGAACGGAAACAATAACGGATACAATTTTAAGGAGGCACACACACTAAACATAAGAGGTACGTAAGTCACCTCCGGTTGCCCTAAGTGGAGCCCTCTACGCTCCAAGAAAAGTATTCTGTTTGTAAAGTGATTTTTCCCATAGTCTCATATTCTAAGCGAAGCCTTTTACAGAAAAAGGATTCCTCTTTCAATAAACCGATTAAAACCGAAGCATTCATCTAAAATTTATTAGATATTATTCTAACTGTGTTCTTCTTATTGAAATAAGGATTTCCTCTTATATCAATTAATTTTCCTCTTATATAAAGAGGAATATGTTGATTTGAATGTCGGCTTCTTTTGTTCAGTCATGCTCTACCTTCAGACATCAACGAATAAATAACCATATGCTCATGGCTGAGAATATTAATTTAGAACGCCTTTTAAAAAAAGTATGTATGTTGCTGTAACATATAACGAAGATAACTTAGCCATATATTTGGTCAAATACAGTTTATAATTTATTGCAAGAAGTTGAATAACGTATTCTTTCTTTTAACTCAATGTTTCATTCAATTGGTTATGATGAACATCTTTGCAGCTACGAAATTCATAACAAAACTGATTGGAAATTTATTTGTTATGATGATCTTATTCCATTCGTATCTACTTATTGTAGAACTGGAAGTACATCTATGTATATATATATATATATATATATATATATATATATACTTTTCGCTATACATTATAACAATTTTTTTTCAAATTAACTAGTATAACCAATGAGAATAAAGTACAAAAAGAATAAATAATAATCCTCTTAAAAAAAGATTAAATAATCTGTGTATAAGAGGAAATTTATGTTAAAATCAATGATTTGCATTATACATGTAACATATAATCTCCCCAACTTTAAGAATATAATGTGTTTATAATATTTTCTTCTTATTCTTAGAAGAATCCTCTTGAGGCCATATATAAGAATAAAATCCTCTAAAATTTAGATGATTCCGCTTGTTTTGAAATTACTTTTTTTGGGTGTACAGTAGTAGAATCAAAACAAAACAATGCCTGCCAAACCTAGCGAGCCGGTTATAACTATCATCGTCCAGCACAACCAAAAATTAATCGCGATGGCTCATCAAGGCGGACGCTTTGAGTGCACCTCGTGATCGCCTCGCTCCGGTCGCACGAGCTGGAAACGACGGTAAAAATCGCGATTCGTCCTCTTCGTAGCGCAACGCTACGCCGTTACTTCCGCGCGCGAATTACATTTTTCATTCGCACGAAGACACGGCGGCCGGCGCAAAATCGATAACAAGAGCTGCAATTAGTTATCCCGACACGCACGGCGGCAGCGACAGCATCCGGCAGTCGGATACGCGGACTTTTCGGACTTGTCCAACATCCGGCGGCACTTCCCCGGCGCGAGCGAGCGCGCGCGCACGCGCGCGCGCGCGTCGGCATCCGGACGACAAATAAAGGTTTACGAACTGCGAGGGTATTTGTAAGCGATGACCGATGCGCGACCGGCAGCTCGAGTCGCGTAAACTTGCGTAACAATCGTTAGCGCGGTTTATTTCGAATGATCTACTGTCGCGCGGTTAACGGGGAAAAAAAGAAAGGGCGAGGAACAAGCAACGAGCGCGTGCGCGTACGCGCGTTATCTCGAGAGACATCCCGGCGCGGATATGGATTTCGCGTGTTGTACACTCGCGATCCCGCGGATACCTTGCCATCGATAGATCGATAGCTGTACAACTGTTCGACCAGCCTCGGACAGGCCGATATGTGTAGTGGCTCGCGAGACTCCTGATTGGCTATATAAGCCACTCTTAGAGCCACTTGTGTCGATAAAAGGGAGTTCATCGTTTTCCGGTTCTCTTCCTCTCATGACTGCGCTGAATAATGCAGAAAGAGGAAACATATTAAAAAGAAAAGTGACATTTCGACAGCTTGACGTTTCGCGTGCAATTTCTAGTGGAGAAGGTTTATCCGCTTACGCGTAACGCGCGTTTCAACAGTTGAAAAGGGTAAAGACGTTAAAAAGGACAATTAACATAGACAAATGTACAAAATTGATAGAAATAAGTAAAGAGGACGAAACCTCAAGATGACGATTCTGCGCTTTGAACCGTCCCCGTTTCCTAAATTAATCAACAGTCGTGAGAAAAACGCGTAGCTAGAAACGACGCGGTCGGCGTCAGCAATTATCGCGACCTATCGATCGCGCTCGTGAATTCTCGCGCGCGCGGAGGGCGCAAATCTCATCGCTATTTCCGCGATACACGTAGGGCGAATTTTATAATCAGGATTAAGTATGCAGGCGCGTATGTAAGTGCGCGGAGTGACCGGCGGCGCGTCGAGCAACGCGCGCTCGGCCATTTCGTAACTGCGACAATAAATGGCGACTGGCAATTAATATTTTTCCGCCGCGTTTCTCAGCGAGCAACGGTGGAATTGCGAATTTATTTACTGGCCAGCTGACGCGCGAGATTCAACAGCGTAATGAAAAACACGGCGAAATGAAAAAAGGGAGAGAGAGAGGGGGGGGGAAGAGAGAGAAAGAGAGGCAGCGAGGAATTCGAGTGGCTGCAAGGCATAAACGTGTCGTCCGCGCTCGATTGGAACGAATTAATATTCCATCGCGCTCCGAAGCGTCGATGTATCGGCGCGAAAAATCCGCCAGTCGGACGAGAGCACGCTCGCCGTGTTTGCAAATGAAGTCGCGTCGCGTCGTTGCGAGAGAGCCTCAGGGAGGTAGAGGGAGAAGGGAAGAGCTTTTCCTCTTCCTCTTATCACCGTCGTCGTCATCATCGAACGGCGCGACGCACCGACACGGCGCCGCACAAACGCCGCGCAGAGCCGCAGAGACGGAGAAGCCGAGACGGAGAGAGCTCTAAGACGCGAGATCCAAGAGCGGGAGACACCTTGTTAACGGGGAAACACGAATCGGGAGGAATAATTATGAGTGTCTCGGTTGCGAACACGCGCACGCGCGCATTTAGATCGGTGCGGCGGTGCATTCACGCGCGCGTTTACGCCAACGCACAGCGGCGGCGCATCGCCAAAGCGGACGAAGCGCCGAAAGCAAAATGCAGCAGCGATGCAAGTGCCTTGTGCACAATCGAAGCTATCTCGCCTTTGAGGATGGCCCGCTCAGCTTCGAAGCGAGCTTCAAACGGCCTCTCCTAATAACTGCTGCGAGAATCGCGTCTTCGCGCGAGCGCACCGCGCGATCGTTAGTCGAGCGTTCTGTCGCGGCGCGGATCCCACGGCGGTAACGAGTCGCGTTTGAGAAACGGGGAATTTCGTCGCAGGCGGCGGCGACGAGAGTCTCGCGAAGAAACGAAAGAGTCACCTTTTCGTCGCCTTTTCGTCTGCTCACTCGTGCCACGTACAGTCCTGAGCGAGCGGATGCGACAAAACAGACATGTTTGGCACTCCGATCGGCCTCGGCGCTCATACGCGGCGCGCGAGATACCGCAAATGGGCTAAAATAACTTCCGATCTCATCGGCGATCGGTCTCCATAACCAAGATTGACGTGGCTTTATCTCGCGATAATAATTTCCGGCTAAATCGCGAGCGAGCGAGCGACAGCCCACCGCCGTATATTCGAGCCGTCGTCCCGCGTATCTCACGGAGACAAGTCGCGACGGCAAAAACATTCGCCGCGACACCGCCGAGCGCGCGCACGCGCATGCGCAGGACGCGACGTTTGATCCATCGCCGAACCGGAACTGACAGCCAGATAATCGCGGAGTCGTGACGAATCGCCGGCGAACTCTTATCAGTTGGTCCCCGTGCATCGCCGCTCTCGTCCCTCTCCTCGTCCCCCCCCTCCTCACGTTCTCTCTTTCGCTCTCGCTGTCGCTACGCCGCCCGGTACGAACGAAACACGGGCAGGGTACGTCTGTCACGTACAGCTTCGACTCGCTTCTCGCTCGTCTGGACCTTTTTGTCCCTCTCCTCGCCCTCTCTCTCGGTCCTGCTCGTTCTGTTGAATTCTCCTGCGCTCTCTCGCTCTCTCCCCCCCCCCCTCTCTCTCTCTCTCTCTCTCTCTCTCTCTCTCTCTGTCTCGATTGCAGCAAATCGAAGTTATTTTTACGTGACGTCGCGTGTGTGGTCGGTAACGGAAAGACGTGGTGACGGCGCTCGATACCGAAACGAATGACCGTGAGCAGGAAATTTGTTGGGGTCGTTCAGCGGGCGCGAAGAAGTGGTTGGCGACGGTGAGAACGAGAGAGAGAGAGAGAGAGAGAGAGAGAGAGAGAGAGGAGGAGGAGGGGGGGGGGGGGGAGAGAGAGAGAGAGAGAGGCTGGTTGAGGAGAGCAAGTCGAACCGGTTTGTCGATTTCCCACGGAACTTGAATCGCGACGCCTTCGTGACTGGAACGCGAGAATGCGGCCTGGAAAGCGGACCATACATAAAGATGGAAAGTCGCGGGGGATAATAATGGGCGGGGGATGATGACGGCGCTTACGCTCGCGATCAATTGGCACGGCGACGTTGAAAGGTTCCGTCGCAATGTGCACGCACGGTCACTCGAGAACAACGGATACGAGTCGAGTCTATGATAGAACTGTACTTAAACAAAATCGATGATAATTGATTACATCTCGCTGAGTTCGGCCGCTTCCCGTTTGAAGCCGCGTTTTCCTGCGGATTTCTTACCAACGTTCAATGAATAATGTTTCCAATGTCTCGTTCGAATAATTCAGTTTAATTCATCAGAACGAATAATCTTATATGTGTATGACTATGTACAGCTACATTTTCGTCAGGAAAAACAATTAGGACCGAGAACTAACTATAATTTTTCACACAGAAATTTCTCATGATTTTCTCAGATGTACAGTATATACAAGTCTCGGTTAGAATTTTTTAATTTATCACTCTCATCGCACGTGTGTCCGCGAAGATGGCTCATTCGGAGTTTCTTCGGCTGAAGCAGCAGTAGTTTCGGCTGATTTATTTGTTGGAAATATTCGCCGCGTTTAAATATGTTGTTGCATTTTATGGTAGGTGACTTAACCAAATGATAACGGCAAATGATAACGCAGTTTATTTGCTGCTACGATAATCTTTTGCATCGCGGTTAATGTTCAGATATACTACTGCGGCAAAACAGGTAGTGTTTAGATATATCTAGCGCGGTCTTTTCCGTAGTGATAGAAATAAGTTATGAAAAGGATATATTCAACTTATTAAGAGGGCAGCGCGGAGAATATCAATTTTGATTTTTGCAAGAGAAAATTCAGAAAAATATGTTTGTTCTTCATTGACCGATGTTTCCCTACGCAAAACCAAATTTATAATTATGTTATTTCATAAATATGAGTTTGCAAATCGCCATGCAAACTGAAAATAGCGAAACTAACTTTAAATTGGAAAATGTACACTTCAATCGAATGATAAGAATCTAATACTTTATATCATATAATGTTAATTTCTTATTATTTGTATTATCCTTTTTATGCGAAAATTAATACGTAACTGCCGTAATTCGTATATTTTCCAATATAGAATTTTAGTTTCGTGATAGATCAGTAGTAGATAGATAGAAACACATAGATTAGATTAGGTTAGATCTAGTTAGGGTTGATGGGAAAAGTTCGCATAGAAATTTGCAAACTTATATGTGTCTAAAATAGCATAATTATAAAAATGCCTTTGCGCGAATAGTGTTGGTCGATAGAGGACAAATATTTTCGAGTTTTTACCTACCTCCTCAAAAAACCTCAAGGCCTCCTTAAAAATTTATTATGTATCTTTTTATAGTTTGCTTTACTGTTTACTATAAAAAATATCGCTGTGCTTGATGCACTAGTGCATTCTAAAGATTTACCACCTTAAGTAAACATGTAAATAAGGCAACAAGGCGATGAAAAAAGTCGTTAAGATTAACTAATCCTATTGGTTCGCGAATCGTTGCAATCCCCCTGCTAATTCTAAGCTGATGAATATAAGTAAGGCTCAGTGCACTCGTTCTAAACTGTAAGGTAAATCGAGCAAGACGAACAGTAGTTTGAATCGAGAAAAAGCTTCATAAAAATAAACCTAATTTTTCGTCGTACGATGATAGCCCGCAGTGTGAGCTGGTTTGGTTTATTAGTTGTTTTTTACATCCTGACGTGTGATACAACAGCGGAAATTGCCCTTGGTAATAATTTTGTCGACAACAGCTGAACGGAATTAATTAATATTTTAATAAGAAGACATTCTCCCACAATGTCTCTGTGTGCGGTGCGCATTAATATTGCTTTCTATCTCGTTTTTTATTCAGGCTGCCCTGGGTATACCTTATTTGACGGTACTTGCTGTCTGAATTTAATAAAATATAATTGCATAAAAGAGCCTGTTCCCTTGGAATATGAAATTGTTGGAAGTGCTACTATTAATTTTTGTAGACCAGTCTATACTAATAACTGCACCAAAATCGATGGACATATTTTCGACGACATATCAGATTGCTGTATGAAATGCCCTTCTCTAATATGAGCGGGATTTATAAGTCGTTCAATAATAAACGAACTAACGATGATTCCAATATTCTAAAATTGTAATATCATACTTACATATATATTACATATTAATGGTAAGTACATGTAAAAAGATAAAAAAATAAAGATATGACTGTAAAAACTAATAAAAATAAAGATATTTGAAAGATATTTTAACTAACTCTGATAGTCCAGTTTTTCTGTACATTTGTTCGTGAGTGTCTCAGACATATTAGATAAGACACATTCAAGTTTCTAAGGGACATTGAGAAGAGGAGTTAAAGTTTTTGTAAGAAAAAATTCAAAAATATATATTTTGTACCGACCAGTATTTCTCTACATACAGATGCATAAGATGTATTCCTACCGAAGCTGTTGGAACTAATACTGTTAATGTTTGTTAGCTGTTCGTTATCAATAACTGCATCGAAATGACGAGAAGATATCAGATTTCGACAAAATGTCAGATTAATGTAAGAATTGCACTTTCCTAATATGAGCGGGATTTATAAATTGTTCAGTAGTAAACAAACCAACGATAATTTCAATATTTTAATATTATAATATCATATTTACATAAATAATGCATGTTAATGATAAGCACATGTAAAAAGAAAAAGTATTAAAGATATTTAAAAAATATTTTGCTAACTATGATGATTTTTCCGTATATTCGTCCGAGATAGTCTTAAAAAACCCAAAATTGCAGAGAAAATGAAAAAACAAAAGCAGAGAGAAAGGGGTGACGGGGAAAGGAGGGAGAGGGGCAGAGAGAGAGAGAGAGAGAGAGAGAGAGAGAGAGAGAGAGAGAGAGAGAGAGAGAATGATCGAACATTGCACCAATGGAAACGAATAAAATTCACTACGAGACAAATTAATTTTTACGATTTTCATAATTAATCATAGGGATCCTCGCGATATGTTATTTTTTCTTCCGACGAGACAGTTTATTAATTATCGTGCGCCGACAGTCTCGAAGAAAATGTGCGTCGTTCTACACAAATATATCGCGTCGATGCTTATGATGAATTTACATATGCAGATATATAAATTTTGAAATATTTAGAATAAGTAACACCTACTTTAATGCAGTACAATATTCATGTATGTACACCTCGAAAAATCGGTTCTGTACAGTTCACAGAGATTAACAATTTTCCCTCTCAGTGTGAGAAAACGAAGAAACCGAGAATTGCTCACACGAGTCTCACGCGGCAATGTGAACGGCGAGAAGCTAAATGCGCGTCATTAATCGAGGATCAGAGCGAACTAATTTACCAATCCGCACTCGCTATCCACACAAGTCGTCTACACAAGTTCGGAGTCTCGTTATTCTTGAAACGCGGAAACGCGTCCGAGAACGTACGACACACGGAGCGTCAAAGCGGCCTTTAAAAGCGGCCTTCGGCGATCGTGAGCGCGACGTGTCAATGATGCAAGCAAAAGCTGTCGCAGTGGCCCAAAGCCACTTCCTTCCGGCGCGCATCCGGTCTCCGTTCTCGTAACTTATCGCCGGTCCCAGTCGGCCCGTGTTTGGGAACGTGTTTCCAACGGTGTATCGCCGGTGCTCGCGCGTGGCGCGATAATGCGAGCTTAAAGTATGATAAGGTACTAGGGCTTAACGTTAATCTCCAGAAGGTGCCGCAACGCCGCCGCGGCGGCGGTCCCGCATGCGGCGCGATAGATGCAGCGGCGAGCTTCATTCGATAGCGCTATGCAAACAACCCACAGGGTCAGTTTATCCGGGGAAACTGGTAAACGATCGTTCGGAGAATCCATTTATCAGCGACCGCGCAAACATCCAATATTTCGACCTTTTCAAACGCACGGTTGTCGTTTCCTGCTGACAATATCACGCACGGTGTCGTGGAAAAAAACGCCGCGGCGACGCGAGAAATAACGCTCAATCCTCCGACGAGTCTGCGATTAGTGAGAAGAGCGTGTTTATAAAAAAGGTCTATTTGTGAATCTAAGGATAAATAACATTCACAAAATAGAGGGAAAGTCCTAACAAAGATGGGTCAAAAAATTAATATCGTCGGAGTTACGAGAACAATTATTTATTTTTATTAAAGCAAGTGACTTACTCGCTTCTGATGCTTCTGTGTTCTCCGATATCATTTGTTTGTTGTCATTTGTCGGCGAAGAGAGAGTATACACTATGCTTCAAAGTAATCCCTAAAAAAAAGTCTCTTCGCTCGGAATGTAAACAAACATCTATTTTCTTCCCATTTATATACGCGCTTCACCAAGCGATTGTTAGTCATATATCCTCGTAAACAGTAAAGAATTGCAGAGAACTATGAGAGAGAAACGATGTTTTCACAGTATCGGCATCGTATTATTCTAATCAGAAACGAGTAAGTCACCTGCTTTAATTAATATAAACAATTGTTCATAACTCACCCGACAATATCAACTTTTCGACCCGTGTCTATTAGGACTTTATTCTTCCATTTTGCGAATACCATCTGCCCTTAAAGTCCTGGACTATTTTTTTAACACCCTGCATATTGGCGTACACGCCCGTAGAGCCATAATTGCCATTTCTCTCAGCGAATCGGCATGCGGCAGAATTATTTTTAATCGTTATTACGCGCGTATCCCGAAACGAACGAGCGCATTCACGTTCGTTACGCTTTATATCCCCATCGATTCCGCGACGTCACTTTATACATTCGCCGGCCATAATCTGCGCAATATGCCGACACTTGCGAGCTTCTCCCCGCCCGCGCCGTCCTGCCTCCATTACCACGTGTTCAAGTAGGGAGTGCTTATCGTTACAAATGTATTTGGTATTATGAAGCTCGGAAGGGTTAACGTGACCCTATGTTAAAGCGCTTACGTTCGGTTTATACGGGGGCCAGCAAAAAATGAACGGTATGACTCCCCGGTTGCCGCTACGTACTCAGAACGACGTCCTTATTGCCGGGCATTACGTCCCCTTCGCACCAGATGCGACCCAACGTTTGCTTAGCCACTCGAAATCCCGTGCGTGCATCGCAGCCGCCGGAGAGCCGCGGGGGTGACTTCGTATGAGCCGCAGGATTTCATCTGTTTATGAATGCGGCGGGATTACCTCCGTTAATCCCGATTTAAAGGATAGGCTACGACCGAGTCGCGTCGAAGCGTTTTACGGATATCGCGAAAATGGTGCTCCGGTCTCACGCAGAGATCGGTGTATTTGGATTATCGTCGAAAAGCTCTCCCAGTCGTCCGGTTGTTCCGGGAAAGCGGAAAACACAAGAGAGAGAGAGAGAGAGAGAGAGAGAGAGAGAGAGAGAGAGAGAGAGCGAGAGAGGGGGAAAGCGCACGCACTCGTATACGCGCGTGTCGTTTGTTCAGGCGAAATTGTTTCAGTTAAAAAATAGTCGCTTGCAAAAATTTCCGCGCTCGCCTGTCAAATTGCGTCGATTCCCGAAGGCTCACTGGCGTTGTGTAAAAAAAATTCTGGATCATAAAAATATTAATGTCGCGTCATTTATTTCGCGATAATCGTCTCTAACGCTCGAAATGACATGTGCGATAGTGTAGCCGTTATTCGGGCTATTAATAAAATAACATTGTAAGACAACGCGGCTGAAAATAGCGAGACTCACGTGCATGGAGGATTGCTCCCTCGCCCTCCGTTCTCCTCCCCCCCTGTTGCCCCCGCGCGCCACCCGTTCGTCCCAAAAAAGAACTCTGTGTTTTCGTATGAAAAATGTTCCTGTCAATTCTCACGCAACCACAATACTTGAATGTCAGGCATGCGCGTTTCATCCGGCTGCGGGCGCTATCGTTCCATTCGGGCGGTCGTCCCGTCCGTTCGTGTTGTTTTTCTCTATTTTAGATCTATTTCTCGCGCGATCGCTCATTTTTCACTTCCTCGTGCGCGAGCGCGAGAGAGCGTGACTCAATTTGTAACGTTCTCGCAAATACGCGACACGAGTATCCGTTAAACCGCCCGCCTTTTTCGTCCTTGGCCTCGCGCGCGTCGGGCCCGCGGGAGGAAATTGACCGGAAGCGCGGGCGTAACCGCCGGCGTCGAGCTGTCGCCGCGGATACAAATCGCGAGCATTTCCACGGCAGAGCGGAACCCGATCGGCGATGGAACCGGATCGATGATGGCCGATCTCCACCGTCGATTCTCTTCCTTCGCGCTCGCCCCCTCCCTCCCTCCCTCCCTCTCTCTCTCTCTCTCTCTCTCTCTCTCTCTCTCTCTCTCTCTCTCTGTCTCTCTCTCTCTCTCTCTCTCTCTCTCTCTCTCTCTCTCTCTCTCTCTCTCTCTCCGTGACCATGTCGGATGAACGGACGAATGGACTTGAGGATGAACGGCGAAGCGTGAATGTCGTCCCGCGTTCCCGGTGACCCGGCGACTTGGCCCGCTCGAAATTTTTAATTTCCGGTCAGCTGAAGGAAGTCCTCTCCTTCGAGGATTTCCAGGTCGCTGAGGATGCACCGGGACGCGCGCGGCGTCGGGACCAAGCAGGTTGTGTCAAGATCGACGGCGACTGCGGCGATTCAAAGAGAAAGAGAGCTGCGCTACGAGCGACGTCGCGCCGCCGCGTCGTGTCAGCGAGGAAATGACGAGCGGGGTGACATGTGCAGGGGAAATCGCTGATATCTGGCCCGAGAGACACGAGCGATCAAAGCGGGATCCGTGAAATGAGATTTTCGGTGGAACAAAGGAAAGGAGAGACCCGAAGAGCACGCCGGAGATGTTCGGGTCATCGCGATTCGCCTGAGATAATTCGCGATTCATCTCTCGCTCTTTGCCTCTCCCTCTCTATCTCTCTTTATCTTCTGAACGGAAACGCGTCCGAGCTTACACGTGGAAAAGATCCGCGATTTCATTCGTTTCGATCTGATACGCAGCGAGAGCCTTCTTTGACGTTACGTTCCTCGTGTAACGTCCTATCACGAATGGGATCGCGGACTTGACGGAACGTATCGTTCGCGAACACACCGAGCGAGCAGGTATGCTTTCGCGACAGCTTCGTCGAAAAGCCGAAATCCCGGATGAGGGATCGGATCGATCATGCGGGAGAAACAACCCGCATAGAAAATTTCTCGAGATGTAATAATTCGCGATTCCTCGGAATCTACGCAGCAGCTTCCACTTGGGAACGCAACATTTCAAATACGCGACTCTAAATGAAAATCCCAAAGTCGTCCTCCAATATTTTCCCACCTTGTCATTTTATGGCAGAATTTGATTTCCTCTTTAATTTTCACTCCATCGTTGCGCCTCTGGGTGGACATAAGTTTCTTATTGCACGATATCACATTTCAAGCTACCAAACGAATCACTTAACCGCGAACTATAGAGATTTGCAAACGGAGACACTGAGTCTCCGTTGTATTGTCGATGTGCCGATTCCAGATAGAGAACTCATATTTGGCATAAGAATAGTGCGGGTCAATTTTTGGTGGAGCAAACTACGGCTCTACTGTGAAAATTTATTTCTATATAGGGTAAGTCCAGGATAGATGGACGTAGTTTTTTTAATTGCAAATAACACATCTGTATTAACGCAATAAATGGTCAACGACATATTAACACATTCAGCAGAGAATAATGTTTAAGGTACAGAAGAGTTTTTGTGAAAAAAAATTCATGGAACGCCAATAATAACGAAATATTAAAAATATTCTGTGAGAGATAGACGGTCAGGTGTTTAGATTAGATGGTCATATGTCAAGGGATAGTTGGGCATACGTCATCTCGGTAATTAATTTTTAGATTAAATACGATGTTTTTTAGTCGTTCAAGCCTAGATTTAATGTTGTAACTCAAAATAAACCGTATTCGCAAGATATTATTCCGATGTGTGAAACATTTTTGAGGTTAATGGAACAAAATATTTATTTACTCATAATAACAGTGTTTTTATGTATCCGGAAAAAACACACCTATTCGTGGTACATCCAACTTTGATTGACCGATCAGAGATTACGTTTCACGTAGTCTCGGTGACGAATTTCGATGTTGTTTAGTCGTTTAAGCCCTAATGTCTAATGTTGTAACTCAAAATAAACCGCATTCGCAAGGTACTTTTCCAACGTGTGAAATATTTTGGAAGTTACTAGAAAGATGAAACATTTATTTACTTACAATAGCAGGGTTCCTGTGCATCAGAATGAAACACACTTACTCGTGATACATCCAACTCACAACTGACCGATCAGCGCTGACGCCTAGTATATATTAACAAAATTATAACAATCTATCCCCTATGCCCATCTATCCCGGATTTAGGCCGGGTCTACAATAGGTGCAGTAAGCTTGTAGCCTTTTGGTCAAAGTTTTACCAGTCGCTTCCCATTTCATTTCTTTTATGTTGTAATCTTTATAATATTTATTATCTTTTGCATACAAACAGGTATTTGCTTGTATAATTGTTATTGAAACTTCGTCGCCAATGTCAGCAACATGTTCTTTGTTGTCGGACATTTTGCCAAACCAGATCGAAACGTGATCGAAGCGTGAAAACGTGTGTACGTGCCTAAATAACTTTTCTTAGTGGCTGAGAGAAATCGGCCTTAAGCTTTAATTCCTAACTTCAAAAGTTGGGCAGATCCGAACTTTTGAAGTTAGGAATTAAAACTTAAGGCCGATTTCTCTCAGCCAATAAGCAAAGTTATTTAGGCACATGTACACGTTTTCACGCACATTTCGATTTCTGGTTTGGCAAAATGTCCGACAACGAAGAATATGTTGCTGACATCGACGACGAAGTTTTAATAACAATTGTGCAAGCAAATCCCTGTTTGTATGCAAAAGATAATAAATATTATAAAGATCACAACATAAAGGAAATGAAATGGGAAGCGATTGGTAAAGCTTAGACCTAAAAGCTCATTACACCTATTGTAGACCCGGCCTTGCTCTACGGGAACGGCGATCGATAGATACGGCTCGGTACGGCTCGAGACGAAAGATCGAAAACGGCGCTGTCTCTCTCACGTGTTCGACACGCGTTCTCCATTGTCCACCGCCTATGTCCCTATATCAAACTTGCCTAATACCGTTCGCTTTGAATTGCCGGCGATATACTTGCGGCAATATCGCCGTAATTTGGAAATTACAGACAACTGGCTCTGCGGCCAGCTCGCCGCGGATTAACGCCGGACATGATCGATCAAACGCGATAGGTAACGCGCTGTTAACGTGTTCTCGCTACATCCACGTGGGGGTGATCGAGGCCGAGAGGAGGTGCGGAAGGGGGAACGAAAAAGGTCGAAAGCTCTCGCAGTGTATCCCGGGAATTCGCGGTCTAAATGTTAGGCATCGCTTACAGCGCGGATAATTCCGCCCCCGCTGGTATTTGCATTCTCATTAGGAAATGCCACAAACCGATTCAAACGGCGCCTGAAGCGGCGCGCAAATCCGCGAGCTGGATTAACCACTCGCCCCTTTTCTCCCGCCCCCCGTAATCGATATCTACACGTGACGTGGTGTGTACAATCGGAAAGTGCTCTTTAAGGCGCAATATTAATACGTACGTTTGCGCGCTAATGAGGCTTTGCGCGCTCGAGAGCTTCATTATAAGAGAGAGAGAGAGAGAGAGAGAGAGAGAGAGAGAGAGAGAGAGAGAGAGAGAGAGAGAGAGAACCTGCGAAGTTCTGATTCTTGTTAGAGGAGGAAGCGGCGACGCGCGAAACACGACGAGCGGATAACTTTGCAACCAGCGCGAATCCAAGTAGCTCGTATGTCGCGACGTGTTGTCATGCTATCGGAATATCGAAGGAGTGACATGTCGAGCGGCTAGGAAAAGAAAGGAAAAGAAGAGTGTGCGCTTTGATCGCCAGGTTCGCGTATCAATTATTGCTTTTCGATTTCAATCGATATCGAAATTGGCAGATGTGGTGAATTTGTGCCAGGGTTTTGCAGCGGAATGGAGTTCGTTAAACTATTAGCTTTATAATGCACAAAGGGATATGTGCGCGTAATAGAAATGTTTCCACTGTATTTTAGAACGTATCCCTCTCTCTGTCTCAAACATACATACACACGCGCGCGCGCGCTTTTTCTCTCTATCTCTGTCGCTGGAAATATCGCGCGGCTTCGGCGGATACGCGCTCGCTGAGATCGCCGCATATCATACTCAGATACGATCGTGCGGTTATGTGAGTATGAAAAACAAAACAGCGACATCAGCAAAAATATTTCAACCGCGCCGCGGCCGTGATACGAGATGCGCGCGGAAGTTACAACTCGCGGGGCCGCGGCAAAATACGCGTTACTATTATTTGTACAAACGCTCGCAGCGCTGTTGGCAAACAAACTCGATTTACGGGAGCAAAATTTATATTACGCTCTTCACATGACCGTCAACCGAATCAAATTCCATAATCGATGCACGACCCAGTTAGAGAGCATTAAACTAATTATCATTTTTCACTCGCTATGTCCTGCGCGTCCGACGATCTGTACTTTGCCCGTTGAGCTCATGACATTGTAGATTATCAGGTCACGCTGCGATGGCAGTTTTGTTCACGTGTTGTCGTGCCGCTCGAGAACCTCCTCCAGCAATTCCAACGTGTATCGTGCTTTTTCTCTCACTCTTTTGGTCCTATTGCCATCTGCGAGTGACCTTTGATCCTCAGAATAATCGATAACGTATACATAGGTGTTTGTTAGTTAAAATATTGAAAAATATGCGAAACGTTACAAAGGTTACGTTTTCCATTTCATACATAATGGATCCGTATTCGTCCGTGAAGTAATAGTAACTACAGTACCAGCGCAAACAGCTGTAAAACAATGGCGAGCCCGCGCGTGAACGAGAGGCTTATCGGAATTACTACCGAACGGCGGTCGTAACTTACTAAATGTAATAGTAGATTCTACCAGAAACTGCGATCCGATGGAGTAGACTCGCTAACGCTCACATTGGGCAACCACGACTTTGCTCAAGATTGTTCAACATTTCCGATCTAGTTAAAGCGATCGACGTCACACCCAGCGAAATATCGCGAAAGCACTTCTTTTTATTCAGCAGTAAGTAATAATCTGGGACATCAGCAGTTGACGATTTTTTTTCATTTCTCTGCTCGAAGAGTGGGATAAGATGTAGGTACTTTGCGTTCTTCGGCTACTTCGGAAGTGTTTGAAATTTTATGAGTACGGTAATAAGATGAATGTCGAGAGTTAGTGGTAGTGTTGTAATTTACGATAATTGCACTCAGTTTTATTTAGTAAATTGGCTAATCCGAGTTCATGTTTATCGAAAATGTGTCTTTTTACTCTAAATTTAGTATATTATCGATTATAAGAAATTTCGAATAAAATTAAAAGTCATAACAAATGCTGGAACATTCATAAGCACAAGTGTATTGACAGCTCTAACAGTTACTCTAATATAATATAAATCATGAATCAAAACTAAGGCAGTAAAAAATACATTCATACTTTCGCGTTATTAATCAATAAGAATGAAAGCAGCGTTATTAATCGACGTATGAATGCGTGTAAAATAAATATTTCGTAGATATTTACATAGTTATGGGGGAGACATTTATAATCGGCCGCATAATGAGTATGGCCGAAAGAAACATGAGTTTATGCAGATGCAGATGCAGATGCGCTACCGCGTTCACCGCTGAGATTCATAACGCGATTGTAATTAATGAGCAGTCGATAGGTATCGTCGTCCATTCGTGTTGCTTGTTTAGTTTGCTTGAGGATGCTCGAATGAGACGACTTTGTTCCGCTAAAAATAGCTTTCAATGAATTTCAAGTGAAATTGGTTTATCACTCGTATCGCACATATGTCCGCAAAAATAATTCATTCCGAGTTAAAGCAGCAGTAGTTTCTGTTGATTTATTTGTTGGAAGTATTCGCCGTGTTTAAATATGTTGTTGCATTTTGTTAGGTGACCTAACCAAGTGATTTGTAACAAATGATAACGCGGCTTGTTTACTGCTACGATAATTTTGCAGTGCGGTTAATGTTCAGACATACTACTGCATCAAGACAGATAGTGTTTAAACATATTTAGTACAATTTTTTCCGTAGTGGTAGAAACAAGCTATGAAGAAGATGTATTCAACTTGTTGAGAGGACATTGAGGAAGAATCTAGCTTAAGATCTTTGCAAGGAAAACTTTGGAAATATACGTATATTTGCTCTGCATCGACCGATATTTCCTTATTTCGCGAAGCCAAATTTATATTTATGTTATTTCACAAGTATAAGTTTGCTAATCACTATGCAAACTGAAGATAATTAAACTAACTTTAGGCTGGAAAATGTACACTTCAATCGAGTGATAAGAAATTAATACACCATATCGTATAGTGTTAATTTCTTATTATTCGTATTATACGTATTATACTTTTTTTATGCGGAAATAATACGCAATTACTGTAATTTATCATCATTATTTTAAAATCATCATTCACATATTTTCCAGTTTAAAATTAGTTTTGTTAAGTTAGCTTAGATTACGTTAAATCTAATTAGGTTTGGTACGAGAAATATGGTCTGCATGGAAATTTGCAAACTTATATATGCATGAAAAAGCATAACCATAAAAATGCCTTTACATGAATAGTATTGGTCGATACAGGACAAATATTTCGAGTTTTTATCTACAAAAACCTCGATGCTTCCTTAAAAATTTGTTATGTATCTTTTTATAGTTTGCTTTACTGTTTACTATAAAAAATATCGCTGTCCTTGATGCACTAGTGCATTCTAAAGATTTACCGCCTCAAGTAAACATGTAAATAAGGCAACGATAAGTTTTCGCAAGCAGTCGATAAGCTTCAACTGCACTTTTTTTCAAATCAAAGTAGTATAGAAGTACATATTGGAAAAACAATATCGCGTTCCATTTTAATTCGGTTATAAAAAAGCACTTGTGTAAACAAAGGATGGCGTCTGATGACTGAATTTTAGTGGGAAATGTGTTCACACTTTAAAATAACATGAGAGACATCTATCACTGCCTACACCATACACAGCTAGAGCCATCTACACGTGAATAGCGGTTTTCAATGCAACCTCCTAATAGTTACTCGCCCATTTTAGAATTGATAATTACTGTCAAATGTCTATCTTGTTAAGTCTCTTCTCCAATGAAATTATTCTCCAACTTCTTCTAAACTAAAGCGGCAATGAATACCACTTTAACTCTCATGCCGTTAAATGGTATTTTAGTTATTTCTGAGAAAATATTAGAAATAAATTAAAATCTTTTCATATAAATTAGAAAAATTTAACTCAAATAGAAATGTTGGAGCTTTCTGGCAAAATCAACTTTGTTTACTTACACTTAACACATGTGTTTATTTATTTATTAATTTTCACTAGATTATTTAGTTAGTATTAGACTGATTAAGTCATTTACCTTATTCCTATATTGCCAGAAAAAATTATAAAATTTTTAAAATTTTATATAATAAAGAAAGAACGTTATATATAATTTATAAGAAATATTATAATTAATAGCTATAATATAGAAAATATAAAAACTTATAATTTCCCCAACAAACTCAACTTTGGATCTTTAGCGTATTATTAATTTACTAATTCATTTTCACGATGAGATTATCTCTTTGGCCACTAATTGGCACATTCATCTTAGCGGTATTTTATCGATCGCGACGCACACGACACGAAGCCCTATTCGGTGGTTGATTAATTTTCAAGTCGCGCGCAAAGTCGCAGCGTGAAAACTGCACGCACGGTCGCTGCCGCGCGGCGCTAATGGCGACGTTGTTGCTATTGTTTATCGTAGAAGTTTGGACCGGTTTTGCGCCGACCTTATTCAGATTGGGATTGTACCGGTAAATTGTTCCCCGGAGTTAAATTATAACGCTCCGCCCGTTCCCGGCAATTCCATTTGCCCGCTTTATTACGTTAACCGGCGCAACAACGACGACGACGACGACGACGACGACGACGACGACGATGATGACGGCAGGTCTCAGTGGGAAACGTCGACTAGGAGGAGCCGTCGCCGACGCGATAGATCGAAAAGCTTCATCGAATGGATCCGCGTTTTCCTTTTACTTGCGTAATGTGGTCGTTGATTCAATAGCGTTTTAAACCGTCGGGGATTCATCGCGGAGCCGATAGCGACGAATTTTCACTCGGGTCTCACTCGGAAATCGTCGCTCGGAATGTAGCTCGGCTAGATGTTTATCGGCGTGTAAGAGGAAGATAAGGTCGAGGCTCGCTACGTTGCATTTTATGGGAGGGGTGGAGGACGACGTGCTGCACGGATAACGACGCCGCAGTGCGATGGATCAATTTCTGTTTTACAAATCGCGACGCGTTCTTAGCGCCCCAGCGATGTATCAGTCTCTGAAGAAGCGGGGGGGGGGGAGAGAGAGAGAGAGAGAGAGAGAGAGAGAGAGAGAGATTCGTCAAGAACACACTTTCAGTCTGGCGTGACCGTGGATTTAATTAGCAACTCGTGAACGAGGTGGATTGGCTCGATGACGAATGGATACGCGATGGATACCGGATACCGCGAGCGCGTTCACGCCGATTGATTAACGGCGACGCCGAGCGTATTTCCCGTTTTGGTCCAATTGAAAATATTTCGTTTCGCGCAAAGTATCCATTACGCGCGCTATTTGCGAGTGAATTCACGCAGCGACCTATTCCGGCGCGCGGGCGTTCCGAGAATAACTTTCTGTAAACGCAAAATCTATTTATAACAGCGATTAATTTATAACGGCCACGTGGCGGGTTGCCGATGTTATCGAGAGATCGATGGCCGCGATGAATTTCGATAGCTCCCTATGGATTCGCACGACTATCGGGATTTAATACATTTCCCGCTCGTCGAACCGGCAAGGGGTGGCGGGCGGCGAAGAGGGCGAGGACGTTGAGCGAACAAAAGTCGAGTCTTTCGCGTCGTGTACATTTTCACCAGTGAAACCTTTGCAATTAATGATCAGCACGCGCGTTTCAACAACGTATGTATCGATATTAAAATCGTTCGGTATGCGAACGCGAATTATTTACACTCACGTGTAACTGCTGGCATCCGCACGTGGAATCGTAAATCTATTGCATCAAGATTAATCAGCTTTGCGGAGATATAACGAAATTGTCAGCGATACGTACATTCCGATTACGTGCCCGGCGGACAAAGATATCAAGAGTCGCGGATATTTTTGATTTGAATATATACTTGCGTGTAATAACGCGCCCGTTCAGATCGCAATATCGTTCAGATTTTGTTACGACATCTGTAATCTGACAAAAGCGACGATTTTCCCTTTGCGAAACGCACATAAATCTCGAGGCTCACAATTAATACGAATTCTGCCTCAGTTTGGAGAGATTCCCCCTTTATTTCGCAGAACAATTTAAAATTTTAAATATTCTTATCTCAGTCATTTCTTTATTTTCTTTATACGAACGATACCGAAACTCGCAATTGATGCAAATTCTGCCGCACTTCGGAGACCTTCTCTTGATTCCGCGAAGCAATTTTTAATCACTTCAATTAATCGTTGATTTACCAGATGATTTATGCGAAAAATATTCTTAATCCTTCGAAATAATATTTAATCGCTTTAATTAACCGTCAGTCTATTCGATTTACACGTACTTTGATGGTAGACGTTATCATAGATACGAGCGAGCAACATATCGCTCTTGAATGCTCGATAACAGCATCCACGTAGTTATCGTTCGTAACAGAGTCTGTAGCAAAATCTCGTTAAACTAAACCCCAGAATCCGGAACAATTATGGCGCGCGAGAGATTCGCGTGGGTTCGTCGCATGGGTGGACTGCGGCGTGTCCTGATCAAGCACGAGAGCTTCTTGTACGTTTGAGAACGGAATAAAGCTTTTATCGAATGTACCGTCATATATGCGAAGAGAGAAGCGCGCACGGCGTGTCTCTCGCCGCATAAACGCAAAACACGGTCGCGCTCACATCGCGATTCCCCGCGTCTTGCGGAGCGACGTAGCGGCGACTCTCGAAGAAATTCATTCAATGAATTCCAATGATCTCGCTGGTAATAACGCGCACAGCGACGTCCCGCTCAGTGTTCCCTTATTATCACCGCTTAGTCTTCCAGCGCCGATCACCGCGCGCGCGCGCGTCCTCATCTCTCGTGCCGCGCGCAATTTTTGTCTCGGATCGTCCTTCCGGGCGCGCGAGCCGTTCTCCTTCCGGATCCGCGCCGAATCGCTTCCGCTTTGGCCGCTGAATAATCCACGTTTACCGAGCGAATCCGACGTAAAGCCGGAAACGCGTAACGACTTCCGCGCGCTTTCAGACGTTTCCTAAACGCGCACGACAACGCGGACGGATTAAAGGGCGACCTCGTCGCGCGGAAGTCGCTTTGTTAACTCGACTTATCCCAAATCCTACGAGATGCCGTCGATGCCACGATTGCGCCGTTCCGCACCGACTTACGCGGCGACTTCGCCCGCTGAACTGTACTTCGTTCTCTCTTTCTCTCTCTCTCTCTCTCTCTCTCTCTCTCTCTCTCTCTCTCTCTCTCTCTCTCGACCATTTTAATTATCCTTAATCTCCGGCCGGCGTGCTCCGCTAATCAAGAGCGATCTCGCGCAATCAGAAGTTTGGCCGGCGAGCCGGCGCGCGTTTTGCGTTTCCCGTGCCGTGCTCGCTATTCAATTTCGTCCTCTCCTCCTTTTTCGAGACTTTACCTCACAAATGGCGACGAACTCAAATCGCACTGCGCACTCGCACTCGCACTCGCACTCGCACTCGCGTAATCGAATTTTCCGCGAACTTTTGGCCAGCGCGCCGTTATACAGCGCTCTCTTTCCCTCTCTCGTTCTCTGCCTGCGCGGAGAACGAGAGAAACGACGCTGTTATATACCTATTTGCGTCACGTGCGGATGTTGTATGGATTTTCCATTATTACGAAATCTTGTTATTACAACGTTTTTTGCGAGATCGCAAAAATGTTGTTATCGCTAACATGGCGAAGGAAGGAGATTCTGAGAGAAAAAATATCAAATGAAAAATATTTTATATCTTTCGCGGTGTAATATGTTTCTCCTCCCCCTCCCCCCCCCCGCGTATTTTTGATTCGCACGAATCGTTAGGGGAGCTTTAAGCACGTCTGCGGACTTTTCAGAATTTTGACGGTAGAACTTGCCTGGCGACTGATTGTCGCGATTGACACAGAAAGATAGAGACATTTCTCCATGTTACGTGCCAGCTACGATTTCGCAAACGGTGCACTTTTTTCCTTAATAACCGAGATACTACACGCGGTATCTGTTCGAATGTCGGAGCAAACGCAGCCCGGGGCAGATTAGCAAAATGTAAAATAAATACATATGTTCGTGCAGCTGGAGAAACATTCCATTGTTCAGAACCACACTTTTGGGATAAGTATGGTGTACTCTGTTATTTGAGAAAAATATAGACACATATTTTCGTTTGCTGGAACATAACAACATTTACCGATTTACATCAATGTAATATGCTCTCTTGAGGATTAGGACGTCAATCTGCTATTTTTACGGACGTACCTCATCGGTTGGTTCCTTTTTCAATTTCAATCATTTCACGAATGAAATTTGTTATTTATAATTTATTCTGATATATGATGTATCTCACGTAGCTGCGAAATACTTTGCTGCTAGTAACGGGCTATTTAAGTTTATTCATTCACAACGGAGAGAATGTTCATGCGAAATGATCGAAATGTTGGAACATTTATTCAGCTGCTGCCAAATCGGACTTTTCTCTTCTCTTTAAATGTTATATTTTTCCAATAATTTTCATGGAACTCTGGGAAAAAGTACCTGTGTGCTTCAGAAGAAACATTTCGCGATTCCGTTTTTCCTACTGTTTCTTTCACGATAAATACATAACAAAACATTTCGTGAACGTGGCCCAGTCTTTCACATGTAAAAATCAATTCGTGGAACAAAGGACTTGGAAAGAATCGAAGTAATTTCGCAGTTCACGCGAAACAGAACGCAATCGACAAACTCGATTATACTCTCTCTCACTCTCTCTCTCTCTCTCTCTCTTTTTTGCTCTTTCTTTTCCTCTCTTACTTTCTTCTCTCATAGAGAGGAAAAGAGAGTCTACTTTTCTGCAAGTTCCTTGTATGTAGAGAGTGGATAACGCACGTTCGATGATCCTTGCTAATCGACGAACAATCGTATCGCCGTCTCGCGAGCAACTCTCTCTGAATAAAGTCGCGGCGCCGAAATGTGTCGCTCATGATTTATTTACTCGAGACTGCGTCGC
Organism: Harpegnathos saltator; assembly: GCF_003227715.2. NCBI lineage: Eukaryota > Metazoa > Arthropoda > Insecta > Hymenoptera > Formicidae > Harpegnathos > Harpegnathos saltator. The sequence goes on along the minus strand of NW_020229993.1, from coordinate 137,016 downwards.
GAATTTTATCGAGTGGGTGCGAAGAACGTAACGCTCCTTCGGCAGATTTTTATAGCCGGCCAAGAAATTCTACGGTGATTTATTTTAGATCAGCCTGGCAAGCCGTAAAGATCGCTCGTAGGGCAAGGTTCGCCGAGGCGACACTGTAGCACCACTTACTGAACATTCAATTGAAATGCGATCGCACGAACGAGAAGTATATCTTTCCGCTAGTAGAGGCTCCCCTGTTTCTGGCAGCCGGACGACGAGCGAAAATAGATGTTCGCCGAATTCCCTTTCGCGACCGTAAGATTCCATTACTGACGTGGGTCCGACGGGCGTCCTATTAATCACACCGACCTCGTTTCTTCTTTTCCTTTTTTCTTTTTCCTTCTTTTTTTCTTTTTTATTAATTACGCTACGATAAATTGCGAATATGTGTCCATATATATATATATATATATATATATGAGCTATGATTAATTAAAATTAATAATATCCGAGCGACGTGATGAATCTTCGCGACCGCGGTACGCGATAAGGTAAAAAATGAAATCTGCTTTCTGCGGAAAATATCGTTGACAAAATATAACACGGGAGAGTCCGCGAATGATTAAAATTAAAGTAGCTTGTATCAACGTGACTATGAACGAACGAAACGCACCGATCGCGATGTGAATCTGGCAAACAACTTGATCAAAACAAGAAATTGTCATTACGGTTCGATTGTACTTCGTTTGTACCTGTTTGTACCACTGTTTGTTTCGTTTGTACCTCAAAGAATAAAAAGATAGAGGGAGGGGGAAAAATAGCCAGCAAGCAAGTATAAGATATCCGAAAACAGCCATCCGGATCCGTTTGTACCCGTTTGTACCTCCCTTCAAATCGTTGAGATACAAACGATTCTCTTTCGAATGGCGTTGGCCGTTTTGCGATATCTTATGCTTGCTTACTGAGTATTTCTCCCCCTCTCCCTATCTTTTTATCCTTCGAGATACAAACAAAACAAAAAGTGATACAAACAGGTACAAACGAAGTACAATCGAACCGTATTGCGAATTTTCTTTTTTTATCAAGTTGCTTGCTAAGTTCACATCCGTACGAAACGCGTATTGCTCGAAGGGAGCGGAGATGATTACGATTCCACCATATTTATCTTCTAAAACCAGAAAATTCAATTTCCTCCACTTTCACATATTTTACCTATCTCACATCCATATCTATATATTTATTTCTATATATCTATATATTTATTTATTATGATTATTACATCTCCGTTAAATACGACACAATTCGTGCGAGATCTCCCGCGCATGTGTCGCGAAGCGACACGACCTCTGTTCGAAGATTATTATAGTTTCTTCTTCCGCACCGCTCTGAATAAACTTATCGCGCCGGCATCAGTCCGTGTGATGGCCACTCAGGTCGAGAAGAGGTTTATACTCGCGATTCGTCGGGGCAACGAGGACAATTTCTTTCGGTTACCCGTCAACCGGCGCCGCCATCAGTCGCGCGAAATATCCTTACGTCCTTATCTCCCTGGGAGGAGGAGAGTGCAATATCACTCGACGGGGGGGCAAGGCTGCGACTCTCCATGCGCTCGTATATGTGTGTGTGCGCGCGCGCTCGCTTGAGCTCGCGTACGCTCTCGAATCACAAAAGTGCGCGGCTGCCGCGGCGGAATTCCGCGGAGCTCTCTCATCGACGTTACAATAACCGCAATATATCCGAGCGCGGGGCTGTTTCTTTGCGATACGAGAACGACGACACGAGCCCTCTCTAGCGCGAGGGTCGCGCGAACCGCGAGGGGAACGGAGACGGCGGGGGATTGTTGGATGCGACCTAGTAAGTGGGTGCCGCCGCGCGACGCGGCGGCAGTGCAACAATGGCGAAATATAAATCTAAATCCCGACCGCCATCCTTCCTGCTCTCCTTTCGCCCGTACGTAGCGCCTTTATCTTCCGCTTTCGTCTATTCCGCGAGCCTCCGACCGACGACAACGCCGCCGTTCTCGTCCTGTTCCTTTTCCTCCTCCTCCTCCTCCTCCTCCTCGTACTGTTCCTCCTGCTCGTTGGCCTTCGTTGTGGCCGACGCGCGCGCGGTCTTTATCCTCGTTCTCGAGGATCTCTCTCAGCGCCATTCAGCTCCTGGCCTCCTTCGCGCTTCCTACCGCTCTTTATGCCGCTCTCGTCCCGAGCCTCTGTCTTCCGCTTTAATTCGCCCTACGCCGAGCTTCTTTATTCGTCGACCACTTTGGATTTTATTCGCGTACGAGTCGTGAACCGACGAGATAATGAACGGGCATTAAACATGAGGTCAAATAAAAGCGGATACATTGTGCTCCTTCTCTCTCTCTCTCTCTCTCTCCCTCTCCCCTTTTTTCCTTTTTCTTTTTTTTTACGATTATTTCGTATTTGGCACTTGCTTCAAATATAGGGTAACCCGAGAATCTTGCGGGGAATCTCAAACGTATCTCTCGACGTGGCGTGTAATTTCAAAATTTCGCTTCTCACAGAGCCGTGAGAAATGATGGCGTTGCGCAGAGCGGCTAGATTCTGCATTGAGTATTCCTACATATGCCCGCATGTTTTTCTCGAGAAGCAGGAAATTGCAACTTGTGTAGCATTTACAAGAGGCTCGATTTTGCCGTCCGACGCACACACGCGCGCGCGGATTGCTCCACGCACGAAAGATCGAAGCGCTTAATGAAGCCAATCCAAGGGGGAAATGAGCTGCTCATCTCTCAAATCTCGCCATGATAACGCTAGAGTAATGCGTCGACGTATTCCCGTCGTAGTTAGACGTCCCAGTCCGCCCGAACTGGAAAAGGAGTTTTCGTCCTTGCGCCGTCACGTGGTATTGCACCGTTAAACGTGATCCGCACGTGCGTGGACCGGCGGGACTATCGTCTCGAATAAATACGAGATCATCTTCCTCTCGTACTAATTTCTCTCTCCTGACTTATCTCGCGTATCCGTCTTCTCCTCCTTGCAGCTCGCGCCCAGTCTCGCGCGAGCTACTTCGCCGTGCCTTATCCTCCCAACGGTACGTGTGACGAGTCCTCATTCTTCTTGGGGCCATCTCTCCTCTGCATTCAGCCCCTCTCTTCTCACGCGCCCTCGCATCTTCCACTGATTTCCCACCGGTCTTTCATTTTATTTCACGCTTCCGGCGCTTCCGGGTCCAGCGGTATTTACTTACTATTAGCAAAACACGCGGCTCGCGCTCTTTCCTCTCTCTCTCTCTCTCTCTCTCTCTCTCTCTACCTTATCACTTCTCTTCAATATTTATCCTTCATCCATTTTTGCTGACTCGCTCGCCTCGCCGCTTCTTCTTGTTCGAGCGCGACTTCCTGCTCGAGGCTCTCTCGCGCGCACGATTGCTGCAAATTTCCCCATTTGCATATTCCACCTCTTATCTTGTCTCCGTGCCCGCTCTTCCCGTTGAGTTGAGTTTCGCGCGATCGGATTTTCTTTCACGTTCTTTTCATCTGGAGTCACCTGTCCAATCTGCTTTTTCCGTTGTCTTCGCTACCCAACGAAGCGTCCCTTATCTTTTCCCGCGTTTATCAACGATCGCGCGCTCTCTCTCTCTCTCTCTCTCTCTCTCTCTCCCTCCCCCTTTCTCTATTCATCCGTGCCCTTGATCTCGTCGTTTCTCGGAGTACCTGTCTTTTGTTTTCCTCGCCCGAGCCGCGACCGTCTTGCCTCTGTCTTATTTTCCTACTCGTCTCGTTTCGCAGCCGGGGAGTTTGTACACCGGGCGCGCTTCCCGTCGCCCGTTTTCGCGTCGCTTTTTCCCCCGTATTTTTCCAATTTGCCTGAAATCGTTTTCTTTCTTTCCCGCGATCGGCTCTGCCACCACGGTCCCTTCCTCCCGGTCTCGCGCACGGTTTACTCGTCGCGTCGCTCAGAGAATACTCGTCCGTTTTAATTTTCTCGGGACTCTCTTTTGCTCGCCGTATTTACCCGCTTCGCTCGAACCGCGTCTTATCCGCAAGCACACTCCATCTCTGCTCCCGCGCTTTTCGAGAGATTTCTGTTTTTCGATTTACGCCTCGCTCATCGTCGCCGCCGCCTCCGCCGCAGACACGTCGTCGCCTTTCTCGCGCTTTTACCGCTCGCTCCCTGCCTCCCCTCTCTTTCTCTCTTTCTTCAATCGTCCACTTCTTGATCCACTTATCTTAAGTATCTATCAATTCCACTCCCCTCCTCCTTTTTTTCGTCGGTGTCCCTCCCTGCGCGTCGTCACTTTTCTCTCTTTGCTCATTCTCCGGTGTTACTCTTGACACCAGCGACGTCGAGCTCTTGCATTTCCCCTTCTCCCTCTCCTCCTCCCTTCTCCCTCCTTTTACAGCATCCACTTTGCATCGCTCTGCCTTGCCGATCTCTTTTCCTCATGCTCTCTCTCTCTCTCTCTCTCTCTCTCTCTCTCTCTCTCTCTCTCTCTCTCTCTCTCTCTCTCTCTCTCTCTCCTCACCTCTCTCTCCTCCTCTCCTCTCCTCTCTCCTCTCTCTCTCTCTCACACACACACACACACACACAACGACTACTACCCGTCCGTCCCCAACAAATGTGCACTCTCTTTACTCACATTTATGACATGCCGTTTTGCGCGCGTCTCCTCCGCCTCTCTCCTCCTCGCCCTCCGTCGCTGTTACGAGCGTCGTGTACGCATGTCGCATCACGCCGCGAGTGTCCATCAGCGCGAGTGTCGAGAGAGACGGTAGCGTTCCTCCTCCGCCTCAGGTAAACACGTAAGATGACACTTACGAAGCTCCGCGGTGCCCGGAAGATAAAAGCTTCCTCTTCCGGTGTTTGCACGGCGTGCGCGGGAATAAACGCGTTTACATGCGCGAGCCAACGGCGTGTCCATGCGCGCGTACGTCATTCCCTAGTCACTGAGACGGCGCGTGTGTTCTTTCTGCGCAGGAATCGCTTGGAGAGCAACACCGAGCACTGGAACGCTCTGCTGCTGTCGTTGCGTGAACTCATCGAATGGGTGATTAGGAAGGACACAGAGCTCACCGGCCTGGGACCCGTGTGCGGCGATGTGGCCGCCCTGCAAAAACAACAAGTAAGTCACCGACGGATGTAGCCACGTGCGCGTGCCGTTTCGCGTATATATTGTGTACCTCTCGGGGTTCCGGCTCGCCGAACTTCGCCCTGGTGTCAGTTTGTATAAACTCGCGGAAGTTGGCGGAGAGCACTTTCCACGGATATATCCGTTATCCCCGAAAAGCGGACATACTCCATTTAGCATCCTTGGCTCGGCAATAGCATCAATCACAAACTTCAGGAATACGAGGCGTGTTAGTCGAATATGACTTATGCACCTGAAATCGATTTCATATAGTCGTCCTCGGGGAAGACAGAGAGGGAGAGAGAGAGAAAAGGGGGGGCAGGGGAGACTGCTAAGTTTCCGCCACGCGCCGAAGCTGATTGGACGAATAGGATGTAATTACGTATAAGCTCGTTCGACTTACATTCTCTCTCTCTCTCTCTCTCTCTCTCTCTCTCTCGCTCTGTCTCTTTCACTCCCTCTGTGAAACGTGGCAGCTTACCTCAGAATGGATGCTTACGTATCCTCATCACGTTCGAGCGTCCCACCTCCGTGTGGAAATGCGCATCTTAATTACTTCGTCGCTCGTTCTCTCTCTCTCTCTCTCTCTCTCTCTCTCTCTCTCTCTCTCTCTCTCTCTCTCTCTCGCTCTCTCGCTCTCTCGCTCTCTCTCTCTCGCTCTCACGTCGATTGTTCGCTAAATGCTCCGGCTAAATTCACCATCGATTAAATTACTACTTCCGGTTCATTAAGTCCGCGTCCGACCGCCAAGTTTCACGGACGTGTCAACGATCGACTGTCAAGACTTGCAGCATTTAACAACGGCGTCGTGTCGTTCGTTATGTATCGGGGCGGTCGATCAATTTTCCGCGTCATCGAACGCGATTAACACGAGCTCTCGATGCCGATGTCGGCACTCGTTAGAGAAGCGAGAGCGTCCTGTTCGCGGGACGCCGCGCCGCCGAGTCGCCGAGTGAAAGATCGCCTCACGGAGAGACGCGAGTTCCCGTGACTTTTTATTCAGACTTACCCTGCTGCTCGCGCGTTTGTTATCCTTCTTCGGATGATAATTGAAAGCCGTACATTCGCGCGCGCGCGTACAATCGACGCTTCGGAATTGAGCAAGCGCGGGATTGAATGGGATAGCCGCGCGTGTACACGTAACACGTCGCCGCAGCCGCCGCAATTTATGCGTGAATATCCTTCGTGCGTTCGTGTACAAAGGCGCACTAGTTCGGATTAATTCAGATTAGAACACGCATGTTGCCGGCATGCCAGAGCGCCTGTGCCCCGCGCGCGCGCTATACAGGCGGTATCCGAGTGTACGGACGTGATAAGCCGCGTGTCTCTCGGCCAGATCATCGATGTCATCATCATCATCATCGTCGTCATCGCGCGGCTAGATTCGTATGTACGTACGTATGACGCGCGGGTCGCCCGGCGGGTGTGGAACACAGCGCGGGAAATTGTTATCGATTATCCTTAATTACTCCGAGAGACGAAGGGAGTAAAAGTGCTGCGGATCCCATTATCCGTCCGATTGCCTTCGCACAGGCGCAATAACTCGCAAATGCGGCCGATCGCCTCGAAATCAAGCGCGAGAATCGCATTTTCTTAAAACGGCCGGTGTGAAATTGCACGGCAGCCGCGGAGCGACGGGGGCGTCGCTGTAATTATCGCCGACAGCATCATCGGATTGCGTGGGATTGCAGACGCGGTTTGAAATTTGATATACCGCCGTTGCAATATGTACATATATGTAAATATATATACATATATATATATATATATATTAGGGTAAATACGAATATACGCGGATTCATGAAAATCGCTCATATGCGGATTCATTTAAACGACTCATCGCTAATTAATGAATCGTACTTTGGTAAATAGAACAGGGTACATCTCACCGATTTTTTTCATTTTGAAATATGTTATGAAGGATGAAATTCTGGGTGACTTCCTGATACAACTATATGGGGGTCGCTTATCGTTTCCGAGATATTCGATTTTAAAGTTTTGGAATTTTAATTATCCTGGAATTAAATTCCAGATATCATAAGCTGTCGTTATTTACAGTACAATGCAAACAGTTAATCCAAACATAGTACATACATGGAAATATAGAAAACAATACATATAAGCGGGGTAGCGCGGGAGAGGGGCTCCGCCAATCCCCCGCACCCCCCCTCCATAAAAATCCTAACCTAACCTAACTTATTGCATCTTTATATATTGTTGGGCGATGTTGAAAAGATCTCCTTAAAATCCACAACACCTAATTATATGCGGATATTATAATAAGTTAAGTTGAGCCAGGTGATAGATCTTAAGAGAACTTTTTTCAACAATGTCCAAAAATATATAAAGATGCAATAAGTTAGGTTAAGTTAAGATTTGTTTGGGGAGGGGGTGCGGGAGGGAGGCAAAGCCGCTTATATGTACTGTTTGCTATATTTAAAGTGAATGAAAACTGCTTGTCTACTTCAAATATACTTCAACGTATAATTATAAAACTTTAATGTCAAATATCTCAGAAACTATAAGCGACCCCCATATAATTGTATTAGGAAAAGTCACTCGGAATTTCATCCTTTATAACATATTTCAAAATGAAAAAAATCGGTGAAGTGTACCCTTTTCTATATATTTACCCGTACTTTCATGCATACGCATCGTTTTTCTAAATAATCTCGCGAATATTCTAAACACGTCCATGAGACCACCTCATTGCGTTCCTCTTCGCATCCCCCCCCCCCGTGTACATCCGCACATGATCGAAAATCTGGAGCCCTCGGACGATATAAATTACACCTTTGTGAAAATATTCTTTATTTTCTTTTTCTTTTTCTTTGCTTAGTTCGCCCCTTTTTCTTTCTTCCTTTTCTAAAGAATGTCGATCTGTTGTTGTGTGTATACCTTTGAAGAAGAGCACACAATTGTAATAAAAATATTGAATTTATTCTTGCTTCTAATACCTAACCATTCATATCGTACGAGTGGTGTGAGTATTGCATATGAAAATCCGAAATGGGCATTCGGAGCGTTGAAAAACAATAACAATCACAGTGAAGTCAATGGTGGGGAAAACGATGTGTTTACGTTTCGAAGAGACGCGGATTATAAAAACGATGTCGCGGTAGAGGTAGGCAGTTAGTCGCTGTTGGACGCCCGAAAGAGACGTGCCATCGCCACTCGTGCGGAAGATTGGTGAGTGTTAATCAAATCATTGTTTTCTAATGTTCATCGGGTGATCGGAGTCGAGCATTGTTCCCTTACACAATTAGTTAATTTCTCTTAATTCCGAATACCGGTGTCGTCGTGCGTTTCCCCTTCGACACCGGTCCGATTCAGATGTTTTCTTGGTCAGCAGACCGGGCTCGCCGTGCGTTTTCCCCGGGGGGAGGGGGAGGGGGGCGCGGTATGACCTAAGTGATCTGAGCCAGCAGCTGAGAAGGACATCTCGTACGCTTTTTCTTGAAGATCTCCGACTGCCCGCCAGCGGTTCGAATATGCGCATATCCATTCGAACCGCCATTTTTAATCAATTATCGCGCGAAGTAATTGCGCGAAAGCCTGACTCGAAGGTGTTCTGGCATTCGGTGCGTCTCCGTATCCCGCTCGACCTCCACCGGCGTCTGAATTATATTATCGTTATGCTATCTATTGTTCTTTTGTGTTTACTACCTCGAACTGCTCGTCTATTCAATCGGCTCTTAATGTGTATGCATAAGGCAAATAAACAAAAGAAGGAAGGTCACGTCTATAGGGACTCGCTCCCATGTTATTCATACATTCTATACGTTACTCTTACACCTTATTAATTTCCATTAGCGTTCGAAGGCACGGGGGTATCCTTCTCGGGCAGTCATCAACCGCTCGTCGCGCTCGTTATCAATAAACCCGTTCGGTCTATACTTACGTCTTTTGCTTAATTAAACTGCGTCCTTACTGGGTGATAGAGCTGCCTTATCGGTGAACGAGTCGCGGAGGTAATAATAATAATAATAACAATAATAATAATAATAGTAATAAGTAATCGCGCTCGAAGACAACTCGCATCGCCGACATTCGAGGAGTCGCCGCTACCGAGAATTATTTTAATAAGTAGAAGCTTTAGTATAAGTAGAACAGATCGAATATAGCGTTCATTAGAGCTCACGTAAGTGCTTCTCGTGATATAAGCCACCCTCTCGCCGCAGATGATATTACTTCAAAGGAACTCCGAGATTAAACCAATTGCGGGCAACCAATGAAGCGAGGGGTGGGTGAATGCGACGTGTGCGGCATTGGCTAATAATTAAACAGCGTCTCGGGTCAAGTGCACTCGGATACTGCCATACATTCGTATCTTTGTGCTTTTATTCGTTCGTACTCTTACACGTCTGTATGTACGTTCTCGCGTGCCTTCGTGCCTTCTTTTGTCTCCTTCGTTCCTCACATGTACGCAACACTCGCACACTCACTGGTTCGTTTTATCAGAGATATCACAGGCGAATCGTTATCATGAGGGAATATTTTGCAAGATAATATTGAAAATTGTTCGCGGGCATCCTCGCAGGTACAAACAGAGCCGCGCATTGTTGCTTGCATTAAACGCGAAACTGTAAAGAAAATTGCAGTTAATTAAATTACGCCGGTTCATACCTCCGTGCTTTCGTTCCCTCCGCTCCCTCGGCGCTCCCTCACGCCCACGAGCTCGCGCACCTATTCAACAAATACAAACTTACTCGCTACTAGTTTAGCTCGCCGGACATGTCCGACAGATTGTTATCATTACGGAATATTTGACGAGACAACGCCTAACATTGTTCACGCGCATCCTCGCCGAGCGGATAAAGTCACGCGCATTCTTGCGTACGACGCGAAGCCATTGACTAAATTCCAATCACGTCAGCCGCGTTCTATATATACGATTACGCGCACAGTTACGAAGGCAAGTTTCAGCCGTGGCCTAATAAAACACACAGGGCTACTTTGGCGCGCAACGATCGCGAAGCGTGTAACGCGCATCGGGTCGCCGCATCCGCACGCGCGAGCGCAATTAGAAGGCCGTTCATCGCGTCCGCGCAATCAGAATAAAAGCCGCTCGCGCGCGCAATTAGTCGCGAGGCACACCGTTGCAGCGATATAACGATCGCGATCGTCATCCCTCTCACGGCCCTCTTCCTAAAAGTTCCATTCGCCCGTGAGCGTCGCGCGCGAACTCGCGCCTGTAAACTCGCACCGCCGACGACCAGGAGGGTCGTTTACGACGAACGAGCCGCTGCGGTCTGCGTTTCGCGTGCACGCAGCCAGGACACGCGCGGATAAATCAAAAACGCCGCCGACGTTGCCGCCGATGGCTGCATCGATTCGCGATACCGATGAATCCCGCGCTCGTGCATTTTTTAATGGCACGCGCCCATCGTTTCCTCGACGACGACGGCGACGGCGGCGGTGCACCTGCCGCGCGAACGATTGATATTTTCGCCCCGGTCATGCCGCGCGAGGTCTCGTCGTCGGGGGTTATTTCGGAGGAGGCACTTTGGCGCGGCGAGTGTCAATCCCCGCGGAATTGATGTCGGTGTGTTTCTTTCGGACCCGGACACGCCTTTCCGCGCGATGTCGCGCTCAGTGTTTATTCCGGGAGCTCCGTCGCGGCATTCGCAGCTCGTGAAACATTTAACGTTAGCTCGACGGTTAATAGCATCGATTGCTGCTACGGGATTCGCCTGCGTGGATGGCGCGCGTAAATAAAGGATAACAGCTCGCCCATCAGGAAGAAATTGCTCCGGAGTATTAATGAGCGCGCGACTCCGCGATCTCGGCTGCTCGCGAGCGGTCAGCGTTGAAATCTTCCCCCCCCCTCTCTCCCCCTCACCGACTTGATGATATAAGAGGAGGGTTGCGTCGCACCGGATGCGTCGGTGTTTTTGCCCCTTCGCTCTCGCTTCGCCGCGTCGCGCAAAAGCGCGCAAAGGACCGAGCGAAAGTTCCCCCCCCTCTCTTTCTCTCTCTCTCTCTCACCCACCGCGCCGGCAGAGTTGTGCAATGAAATTGTTTTCGGCCAATTTATCTACCTGGCGCGATAATAGCGCGGCCGAGCAGTGACAGCGGTTAAACGCTGAAGATTCCCAGTGTCGGATGCTCGTATATAATCGAGATACGCATCAACGCATTGTTGCCGCGCGCGCACCTCGCAATTAACCTCTCTCTCTCTCCCTCTCTCTCTCTCTCTCTCTCTGTCTCTCTCCCTCCCTTCTCTCGTTATGATAACCTCATTGATAAGGGACCGTCTTGATGGCGATCTAATTGGATGAATGGCTCTTTGGCCGTTCTAATTTCTTCATTAACCCCGGAACGCGCGACTAATCGCCGCGCGCGTAAATTTCCATACGAAGTGCGCGACGAGTGCACAGGCGGATTATTCGGCGCGCTTTAATCCGTTCGTGATTTGTTTACCGATGAGGAGTTTCGATCCGCGATCGCACGGCAAACGCAATTCACGGGCGATCCGTTCTTTTCGAGGCGAAGCGAAGAGAGTCCTCGAAGAGAAATCTGTGCAGCGAGAATTGTGTGTATGTGTGTGCGTGTGTATGTGTGAGAGACAGCGCGAGAGACAGAAGAAGAAGGAGGAGGAGGGGGAAGAAGAAATCAAGGATAAACGCGATGAGGATTCTATCACTCACACCGCGCCGCGCCATCATTCTTCGTAATGAGAAGCGGCCAGAAAAAGCAACGAAGAAAGATGCAAGAATGATTAATAGCCGGTACATCGCCGAGATCTGTTCCGTGGCGCACAATTGAGCCAATTTATTTAACAATAGATTTAATGCGCCGCGTCAATTTACTTTCTGGCAGGTTGAATTCTCTCGACGATTCTCCACATAAATTTCCGATTACTGCTAAACAAGTGGCGATAAATGGCCGTTTAAATCATGATGGCTCTTTATACGTCGCGCCCGGACGTAATGCGAATTAATAAACGTGTGATTGTTAAATCGAGTGCGGTCCGGCGTAACATACGCTTTTGCTTGTTCACAGCGGCATTGTGTGTATGTGTGTGTGTGTATATATACGTGCGCCGTTTCTCACTTTTCCCCGATCCTCCCGTGTCGCATCCGCCGCCGCCCTCCCGCTTGCAAGAGCATATGGTGTGACTCCGCGGGGATGTGTGACGTCGCTCCTGTAGAGAAATCGACAGACGATGACAGAACAGCAACCACCGCGGGGCTCGCGCGAGGTGAAACATTGGAGAGAGAAAATTGCGCGAATCGGCATCGAGAACGGGATGGAAAAAAAGAATTACGCGCGACGTCCTTCTTAATCCGTTCCGCGTGTAACCGAGAAAATTGCTGTACTTTTGCTTGACGTTCGTGACCCCGTCGCAGCGCGATCTCTTCAAATCCTTCAGTCGGCCGACAGTTAAGAGCGGTCTTTCCCTTCCTTCTCCAGCTCCGTTTCTCTACGGGCATATTCGCGTTCCGCTCGCGATGAATTCTCTTCTCAGAGCAGTCTGAAAAAAAATGAGGGGGCGAGGGAAAGAAAGAAAAAGAAGAAGCAGAAAAAGGAAGAGGAGGAGGAGGAAAAGGAGAAGAAGAAGAAGAAGAAGAAGAAGAAGAAGGAGAAAAAATGGAGAAGAGCGGAGGAAGAAAAAAGGAAGAGGAAGACGCGAGAGACAGAAAGAGGAAAGACACAAACTAGGCGAACACGCCGCCATCCGGACGTCTCTCGACGCGTAGAAAAAAGCCCGCGGCGTCTTTCCCGCAGCGAACCCTCGAGCCCGCGAACGAAGAGATAATCTCGTTAACTAGAAGGCATGCAATATCGTAAGAGTGCCTTTTTATCCACTCGACTTTTCCTCGCCGGCTGCAGCGGGCTAGTTTTCAACCCGCCCTCCTCCCCGACCCCGCCTCTCTCCCACCCTCCTAACCCCCGGCGGTGTAACGCTTCGTCAAACGCAATTACGGATGCACACGCCGACGTCCGATGGCATCCGCGAGCATGCCCTGTAAATGCGATCTTTCGCCGAGCTCCGAGCTCGCTTTTATACATCGTAGTGTCTCGTTATTGCGCCCGAAGATTGAAGAAGCCGGCGTGTGCGTTCTTCTTCGTCGTCTCGCCCCTCGAGTTAATTTAATTTCGCTGCGCATCGAACCAGTCAAACGTTTCACTTCGGTCGTCTCATAGACGATGTCGCGACAAACGCGATACGGATCAGCCGAGAAGGTTGATAAAAGCCTGCCGTGTCGATACATCGTGGCGACGAGTCGCAGATCGACCGCGACGATTGCTTGATTAATGAATAATTCGTGTCCCCCGAATGCGCGACAAAGTTGCGCTTTTGCCACTCGGAAATCACGGATCTTTCCTGAATGATCCTGTATGTTCGCCGAGAAGCGATACTTTTATTAGCATTATCTCTTGTTGGAATATATTCTTAGCGAAACCATTCGTAACACCTTGTCTGTAGTGTAACATTAATAATGATGAAGCTGTGTTTTAAAATTCACATGGAGATACGTCGATTTTTATAGGTTATCAGTTGTAAAAGCTTTACAGCTGATAGCCTATAAAATGTAAAAATTGACGCAGAAAGAGAGAGAGAGAGAGAGAGAGAGAGAGAGAGAGAGAGAGAGAGAGAGAGAGAGAGAGAGAGAGAGAGAGAGAGAGAGAGAGAGAGAGAGAGAGAGAGAGAGAGAGAAGGTATCTCCCGATTTTTATAAACAGCCCCGACTTTTATGCGCTATTTTTAAATTAGCTTTATATGACACGGTTTCCAAATCGACTGCGTCGTCGATTGCACACGCGACGTTGTTTACGTTCGCGAGCTACTCTACTTGTCACAGTAGACGGGCGAATTTAGTCGGGCGTGATCTCTTAAAGCCTCTTGCCTTCTCGACGAGGGGCGTCGAACGCCAAGAGTAAACCTGGCACTGCCCCAGACACCGAGATGGGCCCCTCGCGGCCCCTTCTCTTCCCCTTGCCTTTACTTTTGTTTCACGATTTACGCGTCTCCTTCGCAGGACGACCATCGTGGCTTCAGGAGGCAGCTGGAGGACAAACGGCCGGTCGTGGAGAACAATTTGCTGAGCGGCCGCCAGTACATCGCCAATGAGCCCCCGTTGTCGGACACCTCGGACTCCGAAGGTACGTAAATTGTGAATGACATATAAATTGTCTGTGAATCGTGAACCTCGCCCTCCCCCTCCCCCTCGCTGCGCCTCATGCCGCGGCTAACGATTTAATGCCGGCAAGTAACATATTGGCACGTGGCATATTCTCGTCTCTTTCTCATCCTCTCATTTTCTTTCTCCCGCGAAAGCAGAGAATTCTATTTCGTGCGGTCACATTGTATCTTTATAAATTATATATGTCTGAAAATATTTTTTTATCGCGATAAAGAGGAGTGTGAGGAGGAGTCACGATTCGCAGCAGACGATGCTCGGAGAGCGGAGTGTTTTTGAGATATTGAAACCGGACAAGTACGCACCGCGTATATACCGCGCTCCGGCGTTCCCAAACATTGAAAACTCTTTTCAACTCTGCCTCCCCCCCCCCGCACGAGATCGCCCCCCGAGAGCTCCGAAATTTATGTAAAATATAGCTCACTCCGCTCGCACGAACGAACATCTCGCGAGAAAGAACAAAGAAAGTCGGCCAAGTACATTCGTCGTTAGTTTCCGTGAAACCACCTCATAACGCGAGACTGAGTTCGCCGATAGTGCAAGCCCAGTAATTAAGAGCGGTATAGTGCACCTTTCAATCCCACCAATTTGCGTTCTTCCTTTTTTCCCCCCCATTTTCTTTTCTCTTATTCTTCTTGCGCTCGTAATTTTTCATACCAATTACCGACGAGAAGAAAAAAGCTCGAGTATATACTCCGGCCTATCTCATCGGCCTATCGGTTTGGAAGAGAGCACAGGATTTTTTCTCCCTTTGTTTCTCCCGCCGTCTGATTTAATTAACGAATTGTTGTTGCCGCCATTGTCCGTCCGCCAGCACGGTCAGTGACGTTATCTTGATACCTCGAACCCGCGAGAATGCTCTTATCAAGCCGCCGATATTCGGAATTAATTCTCGCGTCTTTTTGGCGTTGAGGAACAACTTTGATTTTGAAGACAACGCGCTGGAGAGAAGTGTCAGGTATTGATCCAAGCGTTTAGCTGTCTCCCTCTTTTTTCCTTTTTTTTCTTTTTTTTTCTTTTCTTTCATCGTGCTATCGACAGGGTATTTTGTCGAAATTAGCAAAATCTCGCGCGCAAACCGCGCCGATAGTCGATTGGTCCATCCCGTCGCGATATGAGAAAAATTTTATTACACTTTGCTCCTTTTCTCCGCAGACTCGCGAACTTTAATAATTCGCGCCTTTTCTCTCTCGACTTGAATTTTCGTGCCGGTTGAAATCCCGGTGCCGCGGCAAGAACCTAAGAACAACCGCCGATTGTACTCGTACTGAGATTTTCAGACGGAGCAGGATTCCGAGAAATATTTCGCGTTTCTTCCCTCCTCGTCTTTTCTCTCTTTTCCTTTCCATCTTTCTCTCGGTTCTTTTTTCTCTCTCTCCCTCTCTCTCGATCCTGCGGCCTAACCCGCGGGACCAGACCGCCAGCCCAGAAACGAGCTTCATTCTTTATTGTCGTTCCCTTTTCAAGCGCGACAAGGGCAAGGAACGTGTAACTGCGACGTCCTGAATATTTCATTTACGTAATCCGCGTGGTCGGGCCGAAAGCGCGAATATTAAGAAAGCCCAGAGAACGGAAAACGGGATAGGAGCGACGCGAGACGCGAGATTTATGTTTATTTACTCTCGGGATTTACGACGGGAAATAATTCTCCGCAAATCAATCACGAGCTTCGGAAAGAAACAACGGGCCACGACTCTTTATAAAACACGTGTGCCGCGTATCGCGCATTGGATGAGTAAAGTCTCATCGTTGGCACCTCTGTGTGCCAGTTAAATATGTTAAATATTTTTTTTCGTAAGAATATCCGCGTTAACGCACGTCGCACGAGAAAGCATTGCCGAAAGGATACGTACGTTGGAAAAGGTAATTTTACCCTTCGACCTTGGTCACAATTTTTATCTCCGCGATTCGTATCACGGGATGATTCCTTACACGATATAATGTGTGTGTGTGTTATATGGTCACACGAGAGTATATCTCTCATACAGCAGTTGTGAACCATTCCTTCTCTCACATCGCATCGTATTGTACCGTAATATCATTTCAAGTATTCGGCTCGGAGATAAAACTTCCAGCGGCCGATGTTAACGCAATTCTATCGGGAACCGATATGAAGGGTTTTGAACCAGTTACAAGTGTACACTTTCGAGTTTTCGCTTTGTGTCGGCAACTCCGAAAGTTGTGAAATTTAGACGAGATGTTTTATTCACGTTGCGTCGTTCCTGATCGAACACGGGAACGCGTTATTCGGCGAAAAAAAAAAAGAGAAAAGAAAAACAAAGAAAAGGAGACGAGGAAGGGCATTAAATAATACATCAAGGCGAGATCCGACTTCTTGAATCCGCTTCGAAGCCGCGAATACGACAAGATTCCGCCTCCTCGGGTCATTCGGATTCTCGCAGTTTTCAATACCGCAGGAGCGGTGCAAAGAAATGCGCGCAAATTTCGAAGCTGAGCCGTAGCCTTCTCTCGCCTCTGTTTATCGGTCGATCAGCCTCTTTCCCACTCGCGACTTCCCGCACGTCAAAATTTGCCGCTACTCCCATAATTGTTTCATTCGATTTGCGCGAGAAAACACCCTTACGAACGCTCCGCGCACTCTCGAGCTGCGCCGGCTGGAGAAAAAAAATTACTTCAGCTAGGTAAACGTAACTCCGTCGCGCGAACCACGTGGGGCTCCCAATCGAGTTACAAGTATCGTAGTACATCGGTACTGATGGAAGACGGGAGAGTTTTAGAAGAGACGTCCCTGCGGAGTGCTGGAAACTTGTAGGTACGTAGAAGCCGCCGAAGTCCTGGTGGGAGACACGGCGTGGTCTAGCTTCTCTCTTCCAACTCGCGCTGTTACTTGCGTAACCAGTCGACGAGATAGTTATTATTCAATGGCTCGTTGTGCGCCGAACGGAACCGTTGCGCCGACCGTTAACAAGCTCGGCTCCTTTCCCCCTTTTTTTAATTTCGAACCGTCGATTGCGACGTCCCCGACGCGACGTAACTTCCTTTGTGTTCTCATTCGTTATGCGCAAATGACTGTATCTAATTGCTTGCGGAAAATGCACACATACGAACGCGCAATTATGTTTTATACCGCCGCGGCGGTCGCTCGTGTTTCTCGATAATTTCGATATCGCTGTGGCAAAATTAGCCGTTTCTTCTTTTGCTTCCTGCGGATTATTATTTCTTGTGTACGCTGTTAATCGTACGTGCAAATCGCTCCTTAATCCTCCGACTGCCGTGGATATACCATATATCCCAGAGTAATTCAAAACCTATTGCCTTGTGTCATAATTATGATTAACGCTATTGTTATAAACATTCTTATGCTGAAAGAGACGGCTGCAGCTCGTATTAACAAACGAAGAAACGAAGACAGAAATATGATGAAGAAGCATCTTGAACAATGTGAGAGGGTTAAAAATGCTTCTCGATGCGCTTCGGACGCGCGAACGCGCGACGTGTACCATATCGATGACGCCCGCGAGTGATGGCGATTATTACTCGTCGAAATAGAATATCGCGCGGGACCGGCGCCAAATATATCGAACTTGCGAGCCCGACTGACAATAATTTAAGTAATTTCTCATGAAAAGTTCATTAGTCTCCATCAGAACGCGATTTAATTACCTTCGGAATGTATTTGCGCAAGCTCGTTTGTCGATGTCATTGTCTCTTTTTCTCTCTCTCTCCCCCTCTCTCTCTCTCTCTCTCTCTCTCTCTCTCTTTCTCTTTATGTGTGCGTGTATGATAAATAGTGGCAGATTCAATGCGGACCCTGGCACACGTGTACGTGCATCCGTGTGCGTGTGCGCGGATCGCAATCGCCGTGTCGCGCGACTAGTACGTAAAACTCGTCAATAACATCTCAGTTTGGATACATATGACGTAATAGCCGTAATACGCGAGATGTTTCAGGAAAAAACGCCGCGCTCGAGAATTGAAAGGAATCTCGAAAGAGATTTATGTATCTCCGTTGCGCTCACGCCAGGGCACCGTCGCTGCTACATACGCCCCTATAATTGCCCGTCTACATAAGTTTGCTAACAAATAGCGACTATAAGCATCTTCCTCCCCCCGCCTTCTTCCATTGTTACGTGCAGCTCGCACGCCCCATCGAGTCGCGTTTGCGTGGCCGACGTACAACCGCGAAGACGAGCAACCCCTCCGCTTATCGAGCACTCAACATCGTCGTCAGAAGTTCGCGCGACCGAGATATGGCACTCGAAATTATTGACAGCGCTTGGAATTGCTTGTTATTGGGTCATTAAATATGAAATGTTCGATTTCGAATCAAAAGTTTGGTTTATTATATCTCAAACCAGAAATAGAGTAAAATTAATCAAAGTATGCGCCTAAAGTATCGACACAGTTCTGCCATCTGAACGGTAGTTTGTTTATTCATGCCAGCAGCGAAGAAACCTGAAGTGCGAGTGACGATGAAATCGCGTTTTCTACAGCATGTTGAGAATTGAATATTTTTCCTTGCAAGAGGTGGCCCAGTGCCTGGAAGAAGTCAGTTGGTGCAAGGTCTGGTGAATATGGTGGGTGACAGAGAGTTTCCAAGTCCTGCTGTCGTAGTTTGAGCAACGTTGTTTATGCGATGTGGTCGAGCGTTGTCTTGCAAGAGGATTGGTCTGTCTCTATTGACCAATCTCGGCTGCTTGATCGCAAGCATTCTCATCATTTCGTCCAGTTGGTTACAGTAGACATCCGCTGTAATCGATTGACTAGGTTTCATGAAGCTGTAGTAGACAATATCAGCGCAGGTGGACCACCAAACAGACACCATTAGTTTTTTTTTTGTCAATATTCGGTTTCGGACTTCATCTATATTCAACCATTGTGCCGAACACTTGCGATTGTCGAAAAGAATCCATTTTTCATCATACTATGTAATAATACGATATAAAAATGGTTCGCCCTTATGTCGTGATAGTAAAGAAAGGCAAGCTTCGAGACGATTTCTCTTGTAACGCTCGTTTAATTCATGCAGAATCTATCCACCTGTTCATCTTCTTTACCTTGCCGATTTGTTTCAAGTGATCCAATATTGTTGGAATAGTAACGTTAAACCCTGCTGCTAATTCACGCGTAATTTGAGATGTAACCGCTTCCACTATAGCTTTCAGCTCATCATTATCCACCTTGGTCTCGAGTCGCCCACGTGGCTCATTTTCAAGATTAAAATCGCCAGAACGAAACATCTCAAACCATCGACGTACTCTGTACGCTCATTAGCCACATCTTCACCAAACACTTCGTTGATATGTCGAGTGGTCTGCGCTGCATTGGTTCCACGATAGAGAACTCATATTCGAAAATAACACGAATTTTCAGCTTATCCATGGTTACACAAAAATTGCTGTAACAAGGACAATTCGAAAGATAATCACGAACCAAAACATGCGTTTGAAAGAGTGATGTACCTTCGCAGGAGAAAAAAAGCAAAAGCTGCAAAGGTGAAATATCAGAGATATCGACTGTCGAACTTGGTACTTAAGGAAATCGAACATTTCATATTTAACGACCTAATATTATACATACGTAAATATTTACGACAGCAGAGCCGGAGTCTCCGAAGGCGCGCGTTCCCGACGCGCTCAAGTCGTGGCGCAATGATCAGGGCAATTCGAACGTATCGCTCATGGCCTCCGCCGAGAACTATGTTCGCGATGCCATCCCCGCCGGCTGTCAGCAGCGGCCCTTGTCATTCAACACGCGGCTTATAATATCCGACGTAAGACGTATAAGATCCCGTAACGATAGCTTCGCTGCGTAGAGAGCGGATTTGATCCTCCAGCAGCGTGGAACGGCGACGGCGGCCCCGGCGAACGAGCAACCACGGCGAACAACCGCGCGCGGTTTCGCTCATTCCGTAGGAAGTCACGTTTCGCGAAACGTGCGCGGCATCGGCGCGACCGACTCGGCCGCGTCGATACATTTCTGACGGAATAACATCGCGCTGTAAGACTGGATTATACAATACAATTCGACGACGACGACGACGACGATGGCGACGGCGACGGCGACGGCGAGGCCACGTTCGGCCGTTCGGCGGAGAGTGGCGTTGGAGAATTTCGGGCTCCCGGCGAAACTTGCCCGACGCAGCCCGCCTTTTGTTTCTCGTCAACGTCGATCTTATTGTTCGCATGCAATTTCATTCCGCTCACACACAGCTATAGCGCTGGGTGTCTGTAAGATAAGCCGGTGTGTTGGTGCAGTAATTAAGTCACTGTTGAGATGATATAACTTCCTGCGAGATTGTGAAGAGAGACACTGATGGATGATCTCTAACGTGCTTTAGTGCCGCACTTTCGAAGCGCGATCTATTTCTCGGTGTATGTAAGGTAATCCGTGTGAATGCGGCAATTAAATCACTATCTCGGAATGAAATAACTTTATCTCTCTCAGTATCATGGGAAGAAATACTGATGGATGATCTGTATTCACGATCGCGTACACTCCGACGTGCTTCACACAGTTGCATAGTAGTTACATTCCCGAATCGGAGCCGATCGGACTGCACGTCTCGCCGGCACAGGCGTGTCAATAAGTCCTTCCTGGAGTAACAGATCGAACGGAAATAGTGATTGAGGGCCGATCTGCTTCTTCGTGATATCCCCCAGCCAGGGATATGTGCGAAACGTAATTTAATTTTTTATTAAATTCTACCGATGAAAGCAGATGTCTCCTATTACACATCAATCTCTCTCCATCGAATCCCCGATTAAAATCTTATCGTCGAAAAGCGAAATAAATAAATCGAAGTCAAGTGCTCGCGACGTGCATAAATCCTCGGATCGAAATATTGGCTCTACCGGTTAATCCTGTAAATTCCATCGAGCTGGAAGAGCCGCTAGAGAATCTCGAGATACAACGCTAACCCTAAGTTATTGTCCTTCGATGCTGCAAACGACTAATTTACTCCTCCTCGCTCCGTGTTGAGTCTTAAAAACGAATTTGCTTCGGAACTTATTTAATATTCGATTATCTCAATGCTCCATCTGTGTTTAATCTTTACTTTTAACCTCAAACGACAATTCATTAATGATATCATTTGTTTAATTGCTAAGGTAGAATATATGCGATCAACGGATATTAAATAATACAATAAATATTGATGGGTAAACGATGGGAACAAACTTCCTTTTCTCACCATTATTTTATTTTAATTTTGTTTATTGAAAATCTCAATAAAATCTGGAGATTCGTGTGACAGTTACGTTACATCCCGAGATTCTTC
Organism: Harpegnathos saltator; assembly: GCF_003227715.2. Classification (NCBI taxonomy): domain Eukaryota; kingdom Metazoa; phylum Arthropoda; class Insecta; order Hymenoptera; family Formicidae; genus Harpegnathos; species Harpegnathos saltator. The sequence continues at coordinate 115,566 of NW_020229993.1, read as the reverse complement.
ATCAGTCGTCCTTCATATTCGACCGAAGTTTTCCCGCAAAGTAGGAGCGAAATTTCCGCTCGAGTTACGCTGGCTAATATTTTAATCGCGCGGCGAGCGTGAAAATCACCAAATGACGAGTAAGTCACGATTCAATTTGCATCTCGCGAATTGTATGAAACTTTCTGCCAACTCACCGCGGCGGCCGATTACGTAGTTCGCGGGAAATAAATTCGTTGACGTGAAATGACGATGGTGTAGGAACGTGAGGGATGAGAGAGAGAGAGAGAGAGAGAGAGTTCGCCGTATTTCCCGAATCCGAACATCCCAGACACTTTTATTCGTATCGCTCGATAACAGCCTGCAGGATTTACGATCCGCTCTAGGGAATCTCGCCGTTACTTCCGCGTCAGTCGCTGGCGTTTTCCCCGGGAAATCTGGACGCGCCAGTCGCCGGCGGAGGAAGAAAGAATTAGCGGGACACGGGAAACGTCGACGGGGCGGAAGGTTGGGAAGTCAGGGCGAGCGGGAGTTAGATAAACTAGTGGCGTACGTGCCCGGAAAGTAGAGCGTCAACTGTTGAATAGATGGCTCGGCGATGAAGAGCACGGTTGCCTAATTCAATTCGCCCGAAACTGTTTCCGAAGACGTCCTTTTTCGCTCAATCTGTCTCGTTGTTTTCCGCCGTCGTACAGCCGCTTGCCGACGGCTGCTTCGCCATCCTTCCCGCGATCCCGCCGCGTTGCATCGTGGCTGAAACTCTGCCTCGTCGAGCTCCCGAGCTCCCTTTATTCCACCTGTCGATCGCTACGACGAAATCGCGGCGGCCGATAGTGGCGGAAAGAAAAGCGTCAGATCGCATGCATTTCTCATCGGAAGTAGCGCTCCGCGATCGTCCGCAGGCACGAAATAAAAAGTCCCTTCTTCATTTCTTGGATTTCTCTTGGTACCGCGCGAACTCCACTGTCCTCGTGAGTAGCAGCTTGATAGCGAATATCGAGACATCCACGGGGAAAAACGATCTCGCAGGCGTCTCCGATGAATGTGACCGAAAGAAAAGCGCTGAAAGTAACGTTGAGGGGAACATTGAAATCGAAGGGCTGTGTGAATTCTGACTCGATTACTATGCGTATTAGAAAATAGAACAACCGTTTGCACTATTTAATATAATCACCGTTTGTCATCGTACACTTTTCAAAGCAATAAATGAATTTCCTCCTCGCGTCTCTGAAAAAAAATTCTGAATTTTATACCTTAATATAGTTTAAAACCGCGAAAGAGAGCACACTCTTCATCGCGCCAATTGGGCTTCAATTTGAAGATTAAAACGTAATCACTAGGAGCTAGAATCGAGTTTTTCTTCTCTCCAAAATTAAAATTTGTTTTCCTTGAAAGAAATTCACCAGTGATAAAGAAGTGATTTCCACAGTTGTTGAACCGTTTTAAAGATAAGTTTCCGGAATATTCAGTGGTAGGGGAAAATTAATTCTCATCGGAAGTTCTGAAACATATATCGAAATAAAGTGTGATTATATTAAAAGATAACGCTTGTTTCATTTTATCGTCCTTTCCGTGTCTTTGAATCGGAAATTTTTCGGGCGTAGACATATTGCACGCGATTTAAGCAGGAACAATGTTCTAGAATATCGATACGCGATTAAAATAAATCCGAGGAAGGAAAGCTTCTTCCTTCAGCTCTCTCTTGTCAACCGCGTATTACGATGGGAGTAAAAGTTACGATTGCACAATGACTTCTTGCCCTTCCGAACCTTCTGAAGTTCCGAGAAGAGACGACTACTAATTACCGGATACGCGTCGCGCAGATAACACGTACGGTTATCGGCAACGGACCGACGCCGCGCGCATTCGTTCCTCCGCTCACGCGCAGCGAGCGGCGCGCGCGCGCGCGTCTCGCTTTTTCCGCGAGATCGTTATCCGTTAGCCGTTTTCCCAGATTGATCGGCCAACGTGACGCGGAAAATAATCGCGGTCGCGGACGATGTTCCGCTTGAAAAGCGAATCGTCCCTCTCCCATCTTTTAATATCATCGGTCCGCCTTTATCGGAGGGATTTACTGCCGAGCGTATCTCGCCCCGGAAACCCGTAAAAATGCCGAGGTGGCGCGCCGGATTACCAGCGCCCCCCGAGTCGCAAAGAATCCTTTTTAGTTTTCGCCGCCGCGTAAGGGAGATAGATAGAGAGAAAGAGAAAGAGAGAGAGAGAGAGAGAGAGAGAGAGAGAGAGAGAGAGAGAGAGAGAGTGAGTGAGTGAGTGAGTGAGGAGAAAGAGACGTAAACGCCGTCCGGCGACGCCAAAGCGGCGTGTAACGAAGCGTAGAAACGCGACGGGAATGTCCGAGGGCCTATCGGCCGGGAATTAATTGTCCTATGAATCACGCATCGTATCATGCGGGACAGTTTTTATGCGCATGTTTAGCATTGATAACGGAGCGATGCCGTAGTGGGTTGCTGCGCCCGGTCGTTGGCTCCCTATCTACCGCGTGTTATGTTGATTTACGTTCACGTTTGCCAGCTGCTCCTCGCCGCGATTCATCCCGCGCTCGTGCATTTAACCGCTCGATCGTGAATTTATATATCGATCGGCGGGACCGAGGATCGGGAAAGGAGGTTTTCCTAGTCGCAACTCGTCGCACTACGACATACTTTGCTCTCACGAGGCCAGGCGTCTCTCTCTCTCTCTCTCTCTCTCTCTCTCTCTCTCTCTCTCTCTCTCTCTCTCTTTCTCTCTCTCTCTCTCTCTCTACGCGACGTGATTTTCGATGCGTACGTCACTTTTTATCCTCTGTGCAACTCAATATGGGATCAGTCGGAAAGTTCGGCTCGATTTTATTACTTCCGCCGATAAATTGACACGGTCGTCTGCGCGTACAAATGCTGCCGAAATGTTGACGGAAGATTACTTCTACAACGACGGCGATTGCTTGCTTGCTGAATAATTTGTTTCTGCTAAATGCAATCTCGCGGAAAATGGAATCAAACTCGTCGGTTTTAACTCGATAATAACAGAGATATCTTGGATTTTTATATCCTCTGAGACATATTGCTCTTCTCCTGCCAGAGGCAGGATTTGATGAAATCTAGAAAATTAATTAAAATCAATTAAATATCGTGGAAAGGAAATGAATGAAGGGATTGTGTGAAAGTTCTTCGATCAAGATCGCACTAGGGAAAACAATTTAGTATCTCTAACAAAACTGTTCAGTTGAGGCATTTTTTAATAGCAACCAAATATCTTGTTTTATATAACAAAATATTTAATTGTCTCAACTAAATATATTTTTCTGCTTTGTTCTCTGGACCAAATGATTTTGTTCTTAGACTTCATATATAAAAATTAAGCATTTTAATTGTTTTATCCATAAAAATTACATAATAACGAAATATTATTTTACATAAACTAAAATAATGCCCAATGGATATTATTTTGTCTCTCTGTGCACTAAAATTTAAATTTTATATATTAAGAAAAAATTATAGTATTTTCAACAAAATTCATATAGTTGAAGCTTTCTAGTTGCCGTAACAAAAGTATTACGTTATACGAACAAACAACGTAATCAAACAAGATATTTGTTTACAGGAACTAAACAATTTTGTCGGGCATATTTTAACCAAATTATTTTGTTGTTACGACAAAATTTTGGTTCACGTAACAATACATTTTTCCTAGTGCGATATTACACAGTAGCAAAGAAATATTGTTTCATATAATTTTGAAAATCTATAGAAAAGTTTCCGTGGGCAATCCATTTCCCGTGTACAGATGCGATTCGATTGCTGAAGTAATATTCGGCCAAGTTTCTTTTTCCGCTTTTCGAACGTCGAACGTCGAACGTCGAAAGCCGTATAAAAGCTGCTCCGGCGCGGCGTCTGGCCTCGCCAGGTGTACACGGGGATATGGTGGACTCGCGATGAAACCACAACCGAAACTTGGGCGATTCACCACGGGAAGCGTTTAACAGTTTACCCACTACTTACTTCCTTTTGTTCTTCTGCCCTCCGTTTTTCCAGCAGGCAGAGAATTGGACGGCGATTCCAGGGGATACAGGAGCGCCGAGGAGCAGGCGCGCGAATTGACACGGAGCATTCGCCGCGAAGTGAACAAACTTTCGGAGCAGTGGAACGCTTTAATCGAACGCAGCGATGCGTGGAAGCGGAAACTCGACGACACCGCTAACGTGAGTACCTTACTCCACTCTTACTTACACAGAAAGCCGCTTATCCCGCGAGTGTATTCTCTGATATGAATAGCAATCTTTTGCATTACGAATAAATCCCGGATTGGCTTTCGAGGTACACCGAGAAGTTACTTACTGAAGCAACGGAGAAAAATCTTTAGCTGGACGAGCCGAAATGAAATATTCGGTGAAATATGAACGACGATTCTCAAAGATTCCGATTGAAAAAAATTTGAAGAATCCCGTTTGAGTTGAGGAAAAATCCTTGACAATCGAGACCCGAATTCTGATAACTTTCAACGGGATTCCGAAATCATCCATATTTCAGCGGATAATTTTGTTCCATCCGACCAAACGTGCGATATTCGTCGGGAGGTCCGAACCTGCGGAAGAACGAGCGGGAGCGAGCGAGATTATTTTTCGCACGGGCGCGCGCTGAGGCGAGCTCTCGCACGTGCAGCAAAAGCGCGCGCAAAACTGCGCGAATAATTGCGCACGGGCTTTTGGGAATTACGCCGGCCGAGTTATGTAATTACCGATCACGCGCGTTATTCACTCACAGCCGCGTGCGCGAAATAATAATTCGGGATCAAGATAAATCGTCGATCGAGCCGAGAAGATTAATTGACGGTCGTTGCCGCGCTGCGCGTTATTTTCGCCAAGCATAATGATTAGCAAATAATTACAGGCGGGCAAGTGATTTTCTTTCTCTCTCTCTCTCTCTCTCTCTCTCTCTCTCTCTCTCTCTTCTTCCTCCTCCTACTAATGTATGTTCAGCGAGATTGTGCACGAGGGTACGAGAAGTTGCTTAAAAATGCGGAACCCGTGATTTATGACACATCTCGATGGGCAGATAAGAGAGATGATGTTTGCGGACGGGCAACGAGTTTCGCAAGAATTAATTGATATTTTGTTACCGGGCGTAATACGCAAACTTAAATTAAGCGCGAAACTTAAAGTTTCCCCCGCGCAGCGCGCGACGAGCGAATGCGAAAACTTTGATTTATATCCTCGGCGTTATATGCAGCGGTATATCGCGATAGATCGCGGGGACGGATAGCTCCATATAATATTCAAACGCTGTCAAAAGTTGTGCCGTGGGCACAACGGCGACTTCAATGAAGCGCTCCCGTGAGCGCTTTCTTACGAGGAAAAATTCAATTTTCAAGAGAGAACAGTACGCGACACCGGCAACTGCGACAGATGGAAGGAAAATTTATCTAATTCTCCGCGCTCATGCGACGGTGACTTCTTTTCTCGCCCGTATCTTTCCTCGTCGGTTCTCTGCGAGAAGATTTTCACACGATCGAACTGGCGAATAAAAATCTTCACACGATCGAACGGCGAATAAAGAGAAATAGATAGATGGAGAGTTTATTCATACCCTGGGGAAACAACCCCTTAGGTTTCATTAGGAATACAAGTACAAGAGAGAGAGAGAGAGAGAGAGAGAAAGAGAGAGAAAAGCCCTGACGATCGATCTGGCGCGACGCGCGCGCTGGTAATCGCGGGAACAACGGAATGTCTGGTTCCGACGCGACTTTTACAAGAGGTCAACGCGCGCGCGCGCGTGCGCGAGGACAGCGTTCAGCGAGGCTCGATTTTTCCGTCGTCGTATCGCTTTATGATTGCCATTGCAATTTTCTCTATGAGAGGTTCCATTTGTCGGAACGACTTTGCGCCCCGGGGCCGGTAAGCGCGGGCCGTTTATTGGTGAGCACCGAGAAAAGACGTTCGGAAACGAGCTGCCTCGTAGTAAAGGCGAGATCCCTAGATGCGAGCCTGACCAATCGGCGCTCGTGCCGCGTCTGACGCCACCGAAATCTCGAGCGCACGTCCTTTTCGATATCGGAAATGGCGCTCATTTCCTGAACGTCCGTTTAATCGGGGGGGGGCTCAACTCTGTATCGTGCGCGCGCCGATTGTGCCCGCTGGAGCGGCCATAACACACACCGCTATCCGGCGGAATTAGGAAAGTACATCGCCTGTGATACCGCGCGGAACGAACGATAGCTCGCGCTTGTGCGCGCTCGGCCGCTCGCAAAAGGAGCGGCCGTGCGCGCCGCGGGGAACGGCCGAACTTGCTTCCGACTTGGCGCTCAATCAAATATCGGGGCATCGATAATCCCCGCGGTCGTGAGCGGTCGAAAGTAAAGAGGAAGGAAGGAGCAAGGAGAGAGAGAGAGAGAGAGAGAGAGGAGAGAGAGATAGATAAAGAATAGAAGTAAGAACCCTTACGCCGGCAAGCGGATTTCCAATCGAGCAGGAGAATCCCGAATCCTCATCCTTCGTCCGAATTTCGGCAGACCGCGCTTTTTCGACATTTTCATTAGTCGCGTGATTAGCGAGCGGGGACAATTAACGTTGAAAATTCCGCGGGAAAAGTCGCGGCGGGGGGAACGAAGACGGCGGCTCGAACGGACAATTCAGCGAGTTTCCGAGAGATTCGCCGAGGCAGTTTGTCAAAGAATGCACACCGCCGAAGTTTAATGCAAATCTCCAAAGCCACCACCATCCGCAGCCTCGCCGTCGCCATTGCCAGCAGCAGCAGCAGCACCTCTTTCGGTGTACGTACATCCTTGAGTGAAAGGAGAACCGCGCGCTTTCGAGCAGCCAGCCGACGGCTGCTCGGGCGAACCGTTTACAAGCATCGTCGGGCGAAGACGACGGAGGGATCTCTTTCCCGCCGCCCTCGTCCGAGGAGGTCGAGAATTTATTATCGGGCCGACAGTGTGCCAGCGGTATATTCGCGATGCACCGATAATCGCATTCTATTCGTCGCTCTCTCATTCAGGTGCCCAGGTGCCGTCGATCGGCGCCGCTCCGCTCCGCTCCGCAGAGGTAAATCGCGCTTTCACGAGCAGCGGGCGCGAGCGCGAGCGCTCGCCGCGTCGCTTATATGCACGTCCTTGTCGTCGAGGTTTAATGCATCCTTTCGTGGGTGGAGAATCGCGTCGACTCTCTCCCCCCGTTACCCCGTTACCCCGTTACCCCGTTGGCCGCCTCCGCGCCTCGGCTCTCCTCCGTCTCTGGTTTTCCTCTCCTTTCTTTTCTTCGCCTTCTCTCCCCGTCCTTCCTCCTCCTCGCTGCCCCTTCAGGGCGTCGCACCTTCGGTCTCATGAGCGGTTTTACGATTTGCCTGCCACTCGCGCAGAAGACGCCGCCCTCACTCGGCGGCTGCTAAATAATATTTATATATTCCAGATATTCTTCTCTTGTTTCTCGTGTTTTTCCAGGATTGAATTATAGGTTAGAATGTGAAGGATTAAATTGTCAACTTGTACGTACGGTTTCAAACGGTTCGAAAGCTTCTTTTGAGATGAGAGATGAGACATCTCGACATGAGAAAACTTGATTCTGAAAAATTGCCGTTCATCAAAATTATTTGTGTTGTCTCGTTGAACAATAGGAATGAAATTAGACGAAGATCGAATGCCTGCAGGCCATCCTTTTTGAATATATTTTACTTAACAACCATGTATTATATATAATATATATTCAGGGTGTTTAAAAAGAGGGCTCGAGACTTTCTTTTTTTTTAAGGGAGGATAGTACTGACAAAATGACAGAAAAAATTTATAAACATGGGTCGAAAAATTTATATTGTGGGAGTTATGAACAGTTATTTATTTTAATTAAAGTAAGTAACATGCTCGCTGCTGGTGCTTGCGATGTTCACAAAAGATTTCCTACATGTCCTCCTGTTATTTCTACACACGCTTCGCACCATAGAATTGCAAACTCTTACATAAAGTTCCCGACTTTATTCCGACCATTTGACAGACATTTTATATTCTCTGATGTATTATAACTCGTCTATATGTCAGTTATCGGTGAAGAGTGCCTCATGCTCTCAAGAAATCCCCATAAAAAGAGTTCAGCGGATTTAAATCAGGAGAGCGAGAGGGGACCATGAGACTGGCCCACCTCAACCCATCGTTCAATCCATCTTTCACTGAAGGACCTATTTAAATGTTGCCGAGCGTTGAGTGCAAGTTCAAGAGCGAAGAGATTTTTTAGGGATTCCTAAAACATAGACACTCTTCACCGATAAATGACATGGACAAGTTACACCGAAGGACGCAAAAACGCCGGAAGCGAACAAGTCATACGTTTTAATTAAAATAAATAATCGTCCATAACTTCATAACAATATTAATCTGTCGACCCATCAGAAGTCTTTTCCTCCATTTTGCGAGTACTGTTCATCCTTAAAATCCTGAATCTTTTTTTTTTAACACTTTGTACATGTATACGACGTCTATGGATTAACAGAATTTTTCGATCTCTCGACTGGATTGTGTAAAATCCCTCGGACTCGGCTAGTAAGACCAAAGCTGCGCGATCGAGTGAAAAAATGATGCGCGAGCATAACCGACGGGGCAATCACCGACGACACTCTGTAACGACGACGCGGCGACGACGATCGCTTTCTCGAGATCACCTGGACTTTTTCACGAGTAAAGCCGCATTCCGCTGTGTCAGTGCGCGAAACATCGTCGAACGAGGCGAGATTCCGGCGGCGCAGGATGATTCTCGGAGCGCGAACGCGACGCGCACGCATGCCACTCGGATGGAATTCACGATGCGTGTACGCAATATCGTCCACGTTACACACGCATACATGACGGCACTCTGATCGCATAGCTTCGAGGCAAGCAGCTCGTGTACATCGATAACGCGGGATAATGTGACGACACGATCCTCGCCGCTTGATCCTCGCGCACGATCCTCGGTCGCGCGGTCTCGACGTTCTCACCTCGCGCTTCGCAGAGAGCTGGTTATCGCCGGAAAAACCGTCCGCCGGCTCGCAATAAAACGATGACGACGGATAATTGATAACCTTGATTCGGGATAAACGCGCGGGAGAGGTACCAATTAAAAAGTTTTATCGGATACACGAGGTAAACGTCGGGTGTGATGTAATTAAACCGTAATGGCCGAGACTAAGTGACACACCGGCCTGGTAATACAAATTGTGAGATATTAATTGACTTTATGCGACGTTAATAACCATCAATTTGTCCGCCGTGGGATATCTTTTCCGCCGTGTGTGTGTGTGTGTGTGTGTGTGACGCGTGCATGTGACGACGAATGTCGGCGAAAATTGCGACGCGAACGTCATCGGCCAGTCGTATCGTTGTCGTCGACGATGGAAAAAATTGCGCCCTATCGCAGAGTCCGTTCGAGGGAAGCTCTTTGTTTTTTCCCTTCTCGTCTTTTTTTCTTTTTTTTTTTTTTAATTCGAGATACAACCGCCGAAATTAAAATTATCAATTAAACGTTGAAACTCGAGGACGACGTCCGTCTCTCGCGGCTCGGAATGTGAATCGAGCGCGTTGAATTGCATTATTTCACGTACGAAAGATCGGCCGCGCGCTCGCTTAACCCGAGAGAAAGATTCAACGAGTTCGACGGAGGAAGTTGTAAGTTCTTTTTAACGAGTCTTAAAATAACGTCCTGCCTGCCGAGGCAGCGCCGAGAACGGAGAATCCGCTTTAATATAATTCGACTTCTCCCGTCGTTCATAAGCGTGCGCGCGCGGCTTTCGCTTCTCGGGATGTTCGCTCTTTCTTCGCGATCCGTCAAGCGAGATTCCAACCCTCAGTCATCCCTCTATCTACCGTACATAAACTTTCGCAAAATATCCGTTTGTATGTTTCCACGGAGCTCTCGCGGAAAGCTCTCGGTTTCTCAAGGAGCCCGAGATCCTCGTCCTATTTCGTTCGACCACTCGGTAGATCGCCTCGATCTAATTTTAATGAAGTCTCGCTTAATTTCATCCACGGCACTGGACAGCTGGGAATTTATCGTAACCAGTTTAACCGCTCATCTCTCCCTCTCTCTCTCTCTCTCTCTCTCTCTCTCTCTTTTCCATAAAATCAAGATTTATATTTCTTACGTGCACTTACGTAAATCGAATCGCAGCGTCACGCGATACTGCAGCTGCAGCTCGTCCGCCGATTGCTTTTTATGAGAGAGCCTAATTTTACAAATCCGAAGAAATTCATCCGTATTGCAAATTACGAGCACGACCGTCGAGAGACCCGCCGATCGCCTCCAGGCGAAGCTTAATTGCAAGATGCATATTCATCAATCTATTTAGTTCTTCTCGTTAAGCAACGAGAGTCGCAACAGCCAACCGGTTCTCCCCCCGCCCCCCTCCCCCGCCCCGCTCTCCCGCGCCCGATCGCGCAAGCCGCGTCGATAAAACCGTCGTATTTGGGTAAAGTAAGCTCTTCCGAGCGACACGAGAATCCTGTCTCGTCTCGTCGTCATAGCCGTCGAAGCCGTCGTGCTTCGTTCGCGGTGCTTCCACGTCGGCGAGCGACGTTAATCATTGACGCGCGTTTATCGGCTCCCGTGAAGCGAGCCGTGGACCTCGCGCCGACCTCGGGCGGCCGGCCGGAGCCGTCGCCGGAGGAGGCGTCAAAAGTCGCTAAAAGTTTGGCACGAGCCGCATCTGTCGATTAAAAGTGCATCGAGTTAACGGTCGTGTGGCCGATACGATGTAGCCGGAAGATCAAAGTTTCCGCGCAATCAGAGGAGCCCGCGTCACGGATCCATAATTCATGAGCGAAACACAATTTAACTTTTAAATTCCACGTTCTCTCCGCTCGCACCTCGCCCCCACACCTCGTCCATCCTCCGGTCCCCCGATCCCATTCCGCCCTTCGTCGTCGCGCTTTAATTATCGACTATCCGGTAATTACGGCCGGCACCTTCTTTTTGGTCACCGATATCGCCCGGAATCCGCGCGGCGCGGCGCGGCGCGGTGCGGCGCGGCGCGGTGCGGCGCGGTGCGGCCTTATATTAATTTGACTTTCTATCCGACCCCGAGCGAGAGCGACCGAAATCGCGGTCGGCGATGCAAACGAGAGTCGGAGGGAGCGAAACGCGCTCCTCGCGGATAATTCCGCCTTCCCTCTAATTGCGGAGTCGCCCGTGCGACCGACCGATCGATGCTTGGCCGTGCGGACCGGCTCGGCGATAACAACTCGTCGGAGTTTCCGATTCCGCTCGACAATGTCAGCTCTCACGTGACTACGCTCTGTGCGCGTCGATTGCGCGTGATATGCGACACAATCGAGATATGGCCGCTGTTCGCCGGATTTTCTCACAGAGCCCGCGCTGATCTTGGCCGTGCGGTCGACGTATTATCCTCAGGCTGCTTTTAATTAAATGGAAACAGCTACTCGTCGTGAAGTCGAATTTGTTGTTGTTGACGGGAGCGGTCTGTGGAGCTTTCGGACGAATTCCCGCGGAGAATTCATTTCGCAGCGAGGACGCGAGCGTAACGTTTCTTGCGAACCTTCGTGCCGCGTGCGCGTTGCCCCGCAGCCGGATAAATGAAAAACTTAACATTATGAGTTCTGTCGCTGGAATTTCTCAACCGCCGACGGCAGAACAAATATCGACATATATTAAAAAGTGTTTCCCTGAGTTTGATAGACGCGCATCATTTATTACGAGCGGGCGAACTTTTAATCTCAAGAACGAGGCGGCGCAAAAAGCGCCGCTCTCGTCCCGTCCCGGATAAAGGGCTCGGCTGGGAGCTGTTTTGCGCAAATAATTTGCGACGGCAATTCATCACGGCGCAGCGTTCGCGCTGCGTCTCTCAAAAATGAGAGCCGGTGAGTAGCGCGGGAGCGGGGGCGGGGGGGGGGATATTTAGCGTAATAAACTGTACCTGCCGAGTCTGGCCGATCTTAACGGGTCGGAAAATTGCATCCTGCAATTTCACGACCACGTTACAAGGTGCGACGTGACGACGCATCGCGCGGCGCTCGCGCTTCCGGCGCTTCCGGATTTCCCTCAGGCCGCCCGCCGGCCGCTGCTGCTGCTGAGGCGCGCGGTATTTCCGCGATCGTCTCGCGCGATAGCCGACGGAGAGAGGTGCCGTGAGTGAAAAATGAAGGGAGGAATGGAGCTCGCGTATCCTCGAGCGGGCGAGTCCCGGGTCAGCGCGCGAGAGGCGCGCGCAGTGGTAACAGGCCGGCGCTGGTCGGACGCTCGCAGTCGCGAGATATCCCGCTTTCAGCTCTCGAAATTAAGCCGAATCGAGCAATCCGAGTCGTCCTATCGAGAAATTCTCCTCCTATAGTAGTTAGGTATGCAAAGCAGGAAGCAAGGTAAGAGGAAGCCCGGCCGGCCGGGCCCAATCAGAGAATATAGCCGGCGGCGGTGGTTGTGTATACACACACACACACACACACATACACACACGAGCGAGCGCACGTACACATACATACACGCCACACGCACACGCGTCGCGTGTCCGCAAGGCACGTAGGCACACTTACCCCAATCGCCTACACCCCCTTGGCTGGGTCAAATGAATGAATGAATGCGCACACGTATCCGGGCCAGCTGGAAACTCAAACACCATCTTTCGAATTATAATCGCGCAGTCGGATTATCTGCCGGATTATTCCGTCTCGCACGTTTCGAAATATCGCTGTATCCCCTCCCCCCGCTTCCCCCCCCCCGTTGCTCGCTAAAAGTGAAGTGAGCGAGCCGGCCGGCCGATTATCCATCGAAGAGGCGGTGTCGGGAAATGGTACGGGAAATCGTGGAATTAAGAAAATGAATAGGCTGGATGAGAGCGGAAGAAAGAGAAATCGGTCTGTTAGCCGTTATGGAAAAGAGAAACCTCGCTAACGAAGCGCCAGCGTACTATCTGTGGCGCGATTCTGCAACTCGTTATTGGACTTAACGACACTTTCGTTATCGTTGCGCAGCTTTTCTACGGTATACAAAGGCTGCGCAACGATAACGAAAGTGTCGTTAACTCCGATAACGAGTTACAGAATCGCATCACTCAGGCTCAGGCTTGCTCGGATCTCTCATTCTCTAGATCAAGGGTAAGGTGAACGGTTCGCGGAAGTGGAGGAGGCAAGAAGAGGAAAGGGAGAGAAGAAGGAGAAAGCGCGCGGGAAATAATAAATAATATATTCGTCGCGTCCGCGCGCGCACCTTCTCCCCCTCTCCCCGGGCTCTCCGTTAGAAGGATCGACGCGCGCGGAATCGCGCATCGAGAAAAACTGAACCGGATCCGCCGGCGATTATCGCCGTCTCGTCGCGCGGTATCGACGGGAACTCGTTTTCGAGCCGGTAATTGCTAATCAGCCGCGTTACACGGCGACGTGTACGCCGGTTTACTACGCGTATAGAGAGCGGGAGGGGGAGTATACGCACCGCATATATGTACATTTTCCGGAGCGAAACGATAGAGCACTTCCGGCGACGTTAATGCACCGCGGTCGCTTGCACCGGTATCAATCCGGTTCCCGACGAGCGGCCACTTAATCAGTCAATTAGCGGCGCTCCGCTAATTAGTTAATTACGGAGCAAATTTGTAGCCGGCAAACTGCGGTGCCGCAGAAGTCGCGTGTGTGCCTATACCCGGAGGAAATGATAGGCCTGCGCTATTGCTGTCGTTAACGACTAGCTCGTTCTCTGTCTGTGTGTATGTGTGTGTGTGTTTGTGTTTCACAGTAAGAGTTAACTCCACCACGCTCTCAGTGCGCATACATCGACATATTAATGATTTAATCGTCGTCCGATCGTCTCGGCAACTCCTCGTCGTTCGCGACCTCGGGGGATCGATGGCAAAGAAAAACAAGAAATGCTCTCCTTGGAGCCTATCCGACGCGATATCGGATGATTCACGAGAGCGATCTCTACGGCGCTCTATAATTTATCAATCGCTGCTAATAGCTTCATCGCTAGTGCGATGCGCACGTATGTCAATTTATCGTATCTACTTAATGCTAATTCATGCTCCGCGTCATCTTCGCGTATCACCTATCGTTTATCAATCTCGATCGACACTGACACGCTCACCATACATCGTGAGTGGAGCGAGAGAGGGAGGGGGGGAGAGAGAGAGAGAGAGAGAGAGAGAGAGAGAGAGAGAGAGAGAGAGAGAGAGAGGCCAAGCGAATTTGCATAGCTAATCGTCACCTTATTACACGCGCTTGTCGTCGCCGCGCTGGGAAAGCTCGAAGTAATTCGAATTAAAAGTACGAGCGGAAGCGGCCGCTTACGAGCGATGCTCATTCCGTCCTTCGTTCCGTTCTGTCCTCAAGTTCAACGACGCGTTAAATTCGAAACTCGCGGCGGCGCGACGCGACGCGACGCGACGCGACGTCCAAATATACGCGGCTCGCGTTTCAAGTTCAACGCACCCGGCTCGGTTCGGCGCGGCGCGACGCCGACAGAACGCGGCGGGGCGCAACGCGACGTTCGCGGGCTCTTTCCGTGATCCACTGCGAATAAACTGACAGACATAATAAACCGCATCTCGATCTGCACCGCTGATAATCGGCCGAGACGCGCTCTGTTCTATTCCGTCAGCGGCAACGGCCGCCGAACGAATCGATTTCGGATCGGCTCGCTGCACCGTAAGAATTTTCCCTCTTGCGGTTACGGTTACTGCTTGTGTCGCAGCGCGCGATATCGCGCATCGTGAAGGAGACTAAAAGCACCGATATCGGTGCATGTATCATCCCACCACTGGACGTTCTTGTTTCGATTTTCAATCACGCGAATACTGGACGTTCGATTTAAAAATCGGTATACAGGGTGTTAAAGAAAAATATATAATTTAATTTAATTTAATTTTAATATACATAGGGTGTTTAATATACAGGGTGTTTAAAAAAAAAGTTCAGGGTTTTAAGGGCGGATAGTATTCACAAAATGGGGGAAAAAAGACTTGGGTCTTGCTTAACCCTTTGAGGCACGTATTTTTCAGAAAATCCGAATCACATGAAAATTTATATACCGGGGTTTCTGGGGGTCGCTGATGACGAATCCGTTGTCAGATTTTCAAGATTCAAGATGGTGGCCGCAAATATGAAAAATCGCGATAATTTCGGTGATTCGTAATCAGCGATCTTGAAAGCTAACCAAAGTACAATTTCAGCTAATTTTATGTACATTCTATGATCCGCCATCTTAAATCCGCCATTTTGAAAAATTAATTTTGGAATTTAGACTTCAGATTCGTAATCAACGACCCAAAAAATCCCCAAATCTTGATTTTGAGCAAAAATTTCACTCATAGTGGAAAATGATTTTTTTTTTTGTAAAAATGTGTATTTTTCACACTTTGTTTATTTATAATAAATGGACAACTTATGCAAAACATTTTTCAACCTTTCATATATGTTCCCATATCATATAAAAAGCTAAAAGACGCAGAAAACCCAACAAGAATCCCTCAAATATGAAATGTTTCATGAAAATATGAGAATAAAATAGGTGGTAAGTATACTTACCACTATGCCTCAAAGGGTCAAATAAGTCACTTGCTTTAACGAAACTAAATGATTGTCCATAATTTCGGCAATATTAATTTTTCGTTTATTAAGACTTCATTTTACGTGAGTTGACTATTTGCATTAAAAATCCTGAATTCTTTTTTATAAACATGCTGTACAGGGTATGTGTACACCCGTCACGTGCACGTCCGTTCACCAGCAGGTTCTCAGATTCACAAGTCGGTAAACAAAGCCATGACGATGACTTTTCGAACCATCGGTTTCATAAAAACTGGATTCTTGATTGATGTCGACGTTGCACCGATGACGAATTCCCCTGACGTTTCACCTTACCGCGAGAGATTAGCGCGCAGCGAGTTTGTCAAATTTGTCGTATCGCGTGCCTTCAGATTAGGATTAAATTACAAGTATCATTAAAAACACGTCTTTCATTCCGCTTCACACGACGCTTCGTTCACAAGCAACAACAACAACAACATCAACCCCCGACATGTCACTCAGTTGATCAATTAATCATCTGTATAAATGAAATCGAATCCGCGTGTCTGGCAGCGAAAGGAAAGCGGAAAATTAATGGGCTTCGCGGAACCGATCGAGCATGTTCGGCGCTCCCCCCTTTCTCTCTCTCTCTCTCTCTCTCTCTCTCGCGCGCGCGCGCGCGTACAAACGCGACGATAAACGAAACACGAATTTTCCAATTTGCTCGATGAAAATTCTCGAAAAAGCCTTCGCCACCGGTATTCTCCGGGGGAAGTCGCCGTGGAAAATTCAAACACGTGTATACAAGCGGTGCGATAAAAGCATCTCTGAACGCGTGTTAAATTCAGCGGGTTTAAAGGCTCGCGAGGCTTTCGCCCCACTCTCTCTTCGAGGGAATCGATCGGAGATTTGAGAACGAGAGAAAAAAGAGCGGAACGCGTTGACGCGGTCGATCGACGCGGTCGGTTCTCGCCGGTCGCTCGAAAATCCAGGCGGAAACCGCATCAACGGCGGCTTCGTGGATGCTGCAATATCGCATTGTAACGTTGCCGGCTCTCCGACTCTTGCATTAAACATGAGCTATATATCGGCATTGTGTTCTATACATAGTGCCGGGCTAAATTTACATTATGTTTATGTGGCTAGTAATTGAACAGGACGTGTCAGAGTTGACATGCGAGAGCGCGGCGGCTGCGCGGGGAGGGGGAGGTGGCCCCGTGAGGTTCGTGAACAAGACCTCGTCGCCGTGGCGCGCTAAACGATTCTATCCCAAATATTACACGAGCGCGCGCCGCCCTTTATGGCAAAAATCGAATTACGGCTTTATAACAAGGATCAAATTACGAGGCTGACGTCTACCTCGGAGAGAGAGGATCGAGACGCGCGCGGGCGCATTGTGTTCGCTTATCAGCGGCGGCGCCGTCGCGTTTAAATGCGTGTCGGCGTGATTGCTCCATGTTTTTTCAGTGAGATTCGAAAGCGTGCGAAAGCGAATTACCGCCGAAATTCTGTTTATTTTTCAGCCGCGGGATTTCGTGTTGTCTCCTCCCCCCCCCCCTCTCTCTCTCTCTCTCTCTCTCTCTCTCTCTCTCTCTCTCTCTCTCTCTCTCTCTCTTTCTCTCGGTTTTTCAACAAGAAGTGAGTATCGGCGTGCGCGATACGCGCGACTGCTCGATAGATTCTGATTGTATTTTAAAATGCAGCGTTTTGAACGCGATATACGGTCCGCGTATATCGGTAATCGGACACGCGTATCGAGAGGAATCGGGACTGGAAACTGCCGATAATTTGTGTCCGTGCAATAATAAAGCTGGGAATCTCCGTTGAATGCGGCCGTCGAGATCATCGTATCCCTTCATATGGCACCTCGATCAGAGTGTCGGTGAAGAAATCGCTGTAACCAAGGTAAAACGGCCTCGTGCGAATGCTCCGTTCATCGTATACAAACAATCCGACCGGTCCACAAAGTGGATCCTGCACAACGTTGCACAGAAGGAAAGAAGTTTACAAATTGCGATCGCGCCGCCGCACAGTGGGGCCAGATGACATTTTTTTATTCAAAATTCTCTAGAGACCTGAATTTCCAACCGATCATCGGTACCAATGGATGAGATTGATCCTGAATAAATTCCGAAGAGATCTGTCTTGTCAGAATTAAAAAAAAATTTTTTTTCTCGGATTATTAGCCCCAAAAGAGGAAAAATTATCGTTAAACGCGAGAAACTTGTGAAATACTCATTACTCGACACTTATTTCTATCTAATAGCGTATTCAGCGGATTGAAACTATAAAACCAATCAACAGACACCTCGAGATTTATCGATCTTGAAGCAGAAACCTATTAACCCAAAACTCATATGCCCAAAATACAAAAACATCAAATATAGACCCGTTAAGCACAAAACCGAGAGATTTGAATCCTTAATTCTTTCTTAATGTAGGCTGAAATGATGAGCTTCGAAATTCTGAGTTTTCCAAAAGGTGATTATAAGTTCTGGGGTCTCGCACTTTAAACGATAAACTTTTAAGATAGACCCTAAACTCATGAACCCTGAACCGATAATTTTTTCAAAATTTCGGCTAGACAGATCTCTTTGGAATTTATTCAGGATCAACCTCATCCATTGGTGTCGACGATCGGTTGGAAATTCAGGTCTCCAGAGAATTTTCAACCAAAAAATGTCATCTGGCCCCACTGTGCACCGCCTGCTTGCAAAGTCGGAAGTTTGCGAAAAGCAAAGTTTGCGAGAATGTCGACTTTGTCAGTATAAAAGGATCATAATTCACACAGTTCGGACAAATATATTAAGATGTGATGCTGCTCTCCTTGAGTATTATTAGTGGCATCTGTCGCGGGTTACAAAGAATCCACGAGGAGGATAATGCGCTCGGTCGAGGAGGAAAGTCACTTCAACGTTCTCGCGAACTTGAAATAAACCGGTGACTCTCTCCGGCGTGTGTTTACGCCGCGCGATCGTAGGAAACGTCGGAATCGCGCGCGAATTAATGTTCCTCGAGCGTGAATGATTCAAGCGGATCACGGGCTTTAAAACATCAGCGCTCCGAAATCGCCGGTTTGTAATTTCTTATGAATTCCACAACGATGCGTTCGATATCCTTAGTGGACGTTGAATGACACCAAAGGAAAGACACTCTTGCCCGTGCATAATATATTTCTCCCGTCATTTAAAGCATTTTCCCGAGCGCTAAAGATATCCGCTGATGTGTTCCAGTGTCAAAGGAAAGAGAATCAGTCCGAGCCAAAGACCATGCATTTAAAGAGCAGTCTGATTTGAAAGAAAACCCGGGCACGGGTTCTCGTTCACTCGCGACGCGCGACGTGTAATACTTGAAACTCGGACGACGTCACGTTCGTCGCCTCTTCGCATCCGCGCGATCGTTGCCTCGAGAGATGCCGCGGTGTACAATAATTCCGTGTCCGACGTGCTGGCGCGTTTGCAATCAAGTATCGATTTGTAATTACGCGCGGATGTCACCGCCGCGCCGTGGCAAGCTACTTAGCGGACAATGACGCATCAATTGCCAATTAAATAAATTTATTCCCTTGCATGTATGTACGCATGCGCGTATGTACACGGCGCCGCGCCAAAAGGCCGAAAATGATGGCGGCTATAAGCGTTTCTTCATCGGAGCACGCGCTGTACGCGCGGATGTGTAATAACGCGTGCGCGAGAGGGAGATAAGCGGGCGCAATAAATGAATAACGGATTAGTTTCGGCGATAGATAAACCGCGCGCAGCGCGGCATCGCGTGCATCAGCGTGTATAAAATAAAGCGCGGCTGTGATAAATGAACAGTCGGTTAATATTAAACTCTGCCGGCACAGCCCGGCTGAATCATATTTATAATTGACGAGTCGAGCGTTACTCACCGCTTATCCCCGCCTGGTTCATCCATGCACGCGTGCACGCACGCATGTACGCGCATCTACTCGGCCGCACGTGTTTTATGCGGCACTCCGAGCGACGATACACGGCGATCGATAGAGAGCGCGCGTGTATATTTCGGCCGCGAGAAAAATTGACGAGACGCGCGCGAGGCGATGATGCCGGCGTGGGAATCGGTTCAGCGAGTCCTTCGCTGAACCGAAGCGAGCCGATCCCCGAGTTGTTGATAACCATATGCTAATGCAATGTTAATTGTTCCGCCGCGCCGGTGTAAAGTCAACTAGCGAGCCTCGTCTTGCTGGAGACAAGTTTGTGCGCGAGACAAGTTACGCGCGATCGATCGTTAAATGTCAATTAGCGCGCGCGCAGAATGACACCGCTCTAATTTTCGGGCGACGAGCGAAAAGCTGTATTTGTGATCTCAGGGTCGCTCACGTGTCACATGTCACAGAGTGCACCGAGTGCATTGTTTTTGCGGCATCATCGTGAGAGAGTTTAATTCTACCGCAGTTTCACGTCTTCCTTACTTATTTCCCTCGGCAGCGGAACGCGATGCTGATGTAGAAGCCATTTTCTAACAACGAGGCGGAAACGCAAAACAACGAAACATTCGAGCCAATTACGATACGACAAAACAGCCAAAGCCGCATAACACTTTCGAACGTAGAGATATTTCGCACTTTCAGTCGTTCGTATACCTCTGTACTTTTGTTTGATATTAGAAAAAAATTTGGTATTGCAATTTTCACCACACATTTAAGCCCTTTGCACAATGCCAGGCAACAGGCAATAAGAATAAAAATAGACCAATCACAACAGATTATTCTTGTAATAGTCGATTGTGATTGGTCTATTTTTATTCTTATTGCTTGTTGACTGGCATTGTGCAATGGGCCTTACGTGTGTTCACGAGCGAGAACCGGCTAACGCGGACAAGCTAGCGATTCGGTGGGTAACCGTGCGTTCATGTTTACCGACCAACTGGGCCCACGGGCCACGGCGAACATCGTGACCGTCCCGTGATGAGGCCCATTTGCCGATGGCGCCTCCGAGACCAGCCGAACGCTGCCGAGGTCGGCCGAGTACGACAAGGCCCGGCCGAAGGGCCTTTCGCAAGTCGACCTCCGCTCGGACCGGCCGACGCGGCTGCCTCGCGCTCCGTCGCTCGTCTCTCCGGCGTTCCCACCCTCCCCATCGACCTCTCCCTCCCTCCCGTTCGTTGCACCCCACGATTTCGACGCGGTCGGCCGACCGACCGACCCTGCACGGACCCATCGGGCCGAGCGCAGGCTCAGTCGGCATTTCGCGCCAAGTGCAAGCCGCACGCACGCACGCACGCACGCACGCACGCACGCGCGCACACACGTGTGAATGGACAAAGCGCGGCGGGACGCGCGGAGAGGATGTGACAGCTGCGGTGATCGACTCTCGTAGCCGCGATTCGCGCGAGCGCGTGCGACCGCGCGTCGCCGTGTGCGGGCGGCCGGCGGCGGAAAGGCCGCCGCGACCGGGTGAGACTGAGATATGACGGGAAGAAGCGGAGGAGGAATCTCGCACGGGAAGCGGCCGCGGACACGGTCGGAGCGCCCTGGTGAGGCGAAGCGCCGCGCGGAGGTCTCTCGCGATCGCCTCGGTCTTCGATCTCGGCGAAATCACTCGCGCCGCCGCGCCAGAGCGAGCGCGAGGAAAATGAGAGCTGGTGTCGTCGAATGTTCAGTGAAATACACTCCCACGGGGGATGACAGCTGGGGGGAGGGGGGCGGGGAGGAGGAGAAGAGTGGACGATGTCATGAGTTCGTCGACTCGTCGGACGAATGTTGCGGCTTAAAATCGGCACTCGACGACCCGGGCCGTAAAACTCGCGAGAGGAAGCGGGGAGGAAGCGTTGCGGCAATGGATACGCGACGTCGTCGCCGGGTCGTTCTCTTCTCTTTTTCCTCCTTTTGTTCGTTTTTTTTTTTTTTTTTCTCCAACGGGTCGGATCGCCCGTCGGGCCTGTGGCCGGCCGCGGTGTCGCGAGAGATTGTGTTAATCGCACAGCCTGCGCGTGTGAGATTCGGGCTAATTGAGAAAAAGGGGACGCGACGAAGGAGCGCGCGATGGCCGAGCGGACGAAATTGGCCTGGGGAAACGACCGGTTTCGGTGTGCGCGAGGGTTCTCCGCTTTTCGAGAGCGTCCTGTGCCTCTCTCTCTCTCTCTCTCTCTCTCTCTCGCTCTCTCTCGCTCTCTCTCGCTCTCTCTCGCTCTCTCTCGCTCTCTCTCGCTCTCTCTCGCTCTCTCTCTCGCTCTCGCCTTTTCTCCCGCCGATTTACATACTGCGCCAGTACGAACCAGAGTCTCTCTCTCTCTCCCCCCCTCTCTTTCCCCTTCTCTCTCTCTCTCCTCTCTGCTCTCCTCTTCGCTCGTTATTACGCGCGAGAGGAGAAGTTACTTTTGCCCGGAGTGGGGCGGGGAGAGGGGATGCGGAGGAAGGGCAATCCGATTTGAATTATGCGTCGGAGACATGAGTGGATACGGTGCATAACAAACAGATAATCTCGCCCGGATAGATGGATGCACGTGAAGTTAGCCGGCAACTTTATCCGACGCGATATACAACGGTTGTATATGTGTGTGTGTGTGTGTCTTATGAGTGTTCCATTTTTATTTATCATACAGAGCGACGAGATGAAAGTGCGGAGGAAATTAGCGGAATTGATTTAAAACAATATGTGTGTGTGTTTGTGAGAGAGAAAGAGGGGGGGGGGAGAGGGAGAAAACGTTACGTACACATTTATTGACGATACAGGAAAGCAACAATTTATAGATCGTAATTTACGAATACTTGGCGGCTAAGACTGCGCTCTCGAAGATCAGGATAAAGTTTCCAGACTGCAGAGACGCTTAAGAGGTGTCTCCTCCTCGACGTACCCACCAGCGAGATATTTGTCGACGTTCGAATGCACTCGACGAAATGGATCCCTTTACAGATCGTAAACGTCGCCGTGTGGTCGCCATTCTTTCCTCAAGTTTGCCCATGGTGCTTGAATTCCTCTTTAAATGCGGGAACGGCTATCTCGCACGAGACGTTAACGACGCGATGCGCTCCGTCTCCTGTTTGTTGCTCGTACCGTGACGATTTTATGCGGGATCTTAATTTACGGGTCCACGTCGACGTCGACGGTTAATCAATCGAGAGACGACGGACGACGATCCGTCGATCCTCACGAGAGAGTGTGCTCGTGCCTTTAATATTCAGCGTGTTATCTTTTTTCCCTCTCCCGCGATGTGAAGCATATAGTACATACAGCCGCGTGGGATAGCCTGGAAACTGAAACGCTACTCTTCTAAAAGGCCGAGGCTCTCGGAAGAAAGCGGCCTAGTTACGGCCCTTGATGAAGTAGAGTTACGAGGTATTTGACCTATTTGAGGCCAGCTCGTATTTTTCAAACAGCCCCGGTAATTTTGAAAAGCGCTATCTTCTTCCCGCGCGACCCGATGGGTCACCTCTCCTCCCTCCTCTTCTCTTCTCTTCCCCCCTCCCCTCTCTCTCTCTCTCTCTCTCTCTCTCTCTCTCTCTCGGAAGCTGCGAGAGAG
Source organism: Harpegnathos saltator (assembly GCF_003227715.2). Taxonomy (NCBI): domain Eukaryota; kingdom Metazoa; phylum Arthropoda; class Insecta; order Hymenoptera; family Formicidae; genus Harpegnathos; species Harpegnathos saltator. The sequence goes on along the minus strand of NW_020229993.1, from coordinate 92,637 downwards.
CGAAAAACGTTTCCAGCGTGTGTACACACATCGGACGGACGAAGTAATCGAGTGCGTGAAAGGGCGCACAGATTCAATTTATAATCATGACGCGGCCAGTTTGATCTCTCGCTAAAGCATTAAGTTCCGCCGTCGCACCGCGGGAAACCCTCCAGTCCGAGGCGGAACTATGATATTTATCTTACACGACCGGACGTGTACAAATCGCGGCGGGCAAAACAATCCTGAATGGCCGCACGGTAAACAGGACATTGCGCGCGCGCGCGCGCGTGTCCCCGGACGAACTTTAATGCATACGTAATTTAATCGCGCATCACCGCGGCCGGTCCGTGGAAAGGACAGTTCCGCAACGCCACGGTCTCCTGTCTCCGCTCGCTGTTTCCCGCGTGCAGTCGCGCGAAACTCGGATTTCGCAAATATATAAACTCGCGTCGCGAGTTGTGCCCCTCTTCCTCCCCCCCCCCCCTCTTCCCGTTGACTCTCGCTGCGGCATCACGACAAGAACGACCGCCGCAGCCCATCTCTCTTCTTTTGTGCACCGTTGACCCGGTTTTCTCTTTCATCTCGCCGACGAGCGAATGACAAATTCAGAAACTACCCGCGAGATGGCAAAGAATAGCCGTCGAGATTTCGGCCCGCCGAGCTCGCCCTCCCCTCGTTCGCGCAAAGGCACCCTCTCAAAAGGCACCCTCGGAAGAAACTCGTACGTCGGGGAATTTTCACACGCGCCTCCCTGCGAGGGAAAGCGCGAGGGACTTGCAATGGTGCGCGCGCGCGCGTTACAAACAAGCGGCGCGAGCGACTAGATGGTAGGTAACGACGAACGGTATCGCTTTACCGTTCGTTTTCGTGAGAAAAAAAAAAAAGTAAAGTAACATTTGCGGTTAAAAGCTCGGATAGCTCCCCTTTGTAGGTTGGGTGGTCCCTTACGTCGCCAGCATTCCAAATCGATTCGTTCCGGACGTGCGAGTGTTTTCTTGCGACGCCTTCGGCGAGCTGCGAGAGCGTATAACGTGGCCATTCCTGACGTTGCATTCGAATTACGTGCCGATCTGCTCGGGAATGTCGGTTTCGTGTGCAGATAAATAGTGAGGGAAAAATGAGAGGAGGGGGGGGGGCAGAGAGCGCTCATTTAATTTTCTTTACGTTCCTCCTACGTCTCTTTATTTATTATCTTGTTATCTTATATTATGTTTTTGTAGCGTTTCATATTTCGTAGCGCGTCCTTAGGCAGAGTATGCCCTCTGAGTAATTAGTAAATTAGCAAATTAGTCTCACCGTCTCATCTTCCTTATCTGTTTTCCTTGCCGAGTTGCGGAAAATTGTGAAAATCGTAATCTCGCGGACCGTCCTTTCGGAAAACCCATCCGAAAACGCATAACACTGTAACCGGGTTCAAGCTACTAAATGATTTACGACATTCTCTCTCCTCCCACGACATGAAAAAGTAAACAGGATTGCTGTAAATGCCGGATGAGGCGTGAAGAAATAAACCACTAAAGAGACCATACGCCGGTTTCTCTTAAACCCGTGGAAACGCCTCGTATATCTTCCGCTATGAATAATAGAGTCGTTCACGTGTCGGAGCTAGATTCTCTTTTCTTTCACAACGGAGCGCCGCGCCGGTCGGAGTCGATCTTTCCTCTAACGAAGCAACATGAAAATGGAGCCGGATCGTAGCGCAACGGAGACGGCGCGTGTTTTCGCGCAGAGTCGAGGCTTTTCTTGCCAATCGGCTGATACGAAAAAGACTTGTCGTCCTATATTTATAGACATAAATCAGGATTTCTATTAAATCGTACGTACACACACACACACACACACACACGCGCGCGTGCATGGTTCCTGTGGCCATTCGAAAGTCAATCTCGCCGTGATATTTATCGTTCGAGCACTCGGGCCTAAGCTGTTGGTCAAGCAAGTAGCCTCTTCAGAACCTATTCAACCCGCCCGGCTATCTCCGTCTACGTCTCAACGCGCGTCTACCGCGAGGGAGCCGCGGGGGCTGACAGCTGAATCGTCTGACCCATTTCTTCCCCGCGCCGCGCGTCGTTTCGCAATGCACCGCCAGCATAACGGCCTTTTGTGTCTTGCACTGCTCCAGCCTGTGTGTCCCACTTGCGGTGCCAGAAATCGGCTGGACACGCGCTCGAGTTTCCTTCCGCCTTCTACCTCCAGCTGGCACACGCACACGCTAAAGGCTCCGCAGAAATCGAGATATATTTCGAGCCGTCGTAAAAAAAAGGTCTCCACGCACGGTGAGAGAGAGAGAGAGAGAGAGAGAGAGAGAGAGAGAGAGAGAGAGCCGGCAGGTTAGAAGTCCTTTGAAGAATTTTTATGCAAGTAAACGAATCTTCAGCACGGCTGCAACATACTCTCGAGGCGTGTACGCCCTCGAGAATCTCGAGATGAAACGCGCGCGAACGCGTGTTTATTTCGGTAAGATAAAATCCGCGCGGAACAAAGTCGAGAGGCAGCCTCGAGCTGGACTGGATATTGTTACTTGTTTCTCGCTCAGGACAGACGCACAATTTTATCCCGTGTACGTGTGCGGCGATACTCGTCTTCTCGATTACATCGATTACTGGTCGCCGTCGAGACCACGCGGCTACGTGAGCGAGCGGTGCCCACGGCGTTTCCTCGGCGTCGCGCTAATTAAAAACGCGCCGCGACCGGAAGATATTAAAGAGGTCTTAATCCAGGATTTGCAAACACACACACATACACATGCATGAGACGCAACGAGGTGGCGTGTCCGTTAAATAGCGATCGTCCGCGCGAGGTCTGCGCGCCTACGCGTCCGTTGAAGGTGCGAAACTAACGAGGGAAGGTTGTATTTCTTGACACGTCTAGCCTGCTTAGATTGGATTACGTTGGATTGTATAGCGTTACAGTGAGCACACACGAGGATCCTCTCATCTCCTCTCTCTCTCTCTCTCTATCTCTCGCCCGCGCGCGCGCGCGCGCCCGCATTCGTCCGCGTGTTTAGGCGAGTTAACACGTCGCCACGGGGCAACGAAGATTCTCCATTACACACAGGGGGTCTAGGAATTCTCGTAACCCGCTGACGTCGTGTTAATATTTACGTATGTATATGTATAAGTATATGTGGGCGTGTGTATATACATATATATATATATATGAGCGTTCACCGGGGCACACGATTACGTAACTCCGCAAATAATCTCGTGAGTAATGGCCGACACATCGCGCTCCCTTTTGGGATATCCTTCCCGACGTAGCTTGGTAACATTGGAACACTTACTGGCTGGTCCATAATTTCCGTTCGATTTGCTCTCGCCCCGGAGAATCTGATTTGCCGTCGCGCGCTGGGAGGAAAAGAACGAGATTCGAGGTTTACGCGAGGTCGTAAAACTCCTCTCCCCGCGCCTTTCGCGGTTAAACACTCTCTTCTCCGCTTCCCTCCCCCCCCCTCTCTCTCTCTTTCTCTCTCTCTCTCTCTCTCTCTCCTCAATTCGGTCAGACCGTAAAAATAGACGATCTTTTCGAGCAAGGGCGAGCTTGGTTACCGCTAATTTACCGTGGCCGCTCCATTAGGATCTTCGACGTCTGCGTCGAAACAGCTAATCAGTCTCGGAGGATTAAAATATCCGCGGCTGCGGCCGCGAGATTAATGTTTCGCGCGCGATCAGCCTTGAAGCCTCGACGCGTAACCGGTAAAAATCCTCGCGACGGCTTCTGCGTCCGATGCGTCACTCACGGCTCGAGTGTGCATAATCGGAGTCTAGCGCGCGAGAATGCCCGTCGCGCGGACAAAGTATCGGCGCGCACGTGAAGGCATCGTGACGAACGTAAATCATTCCCGCCGACTAATTATTCCGTACGCGTAGGTGGCGCGACGAGAGAACCACACCTCGAAGACGCTTCTCAGGAATTGTGACTCGAGTCATTATGAATACGTCCCCCCCCCCATCGAGTCACTTAGGCCGAGTCGCTCCACTCGGCCCGGTGTATACAGGAGCGAAGCGACGGATGGGGGAGGGGGAGGGGAGAGAAAAGGAGAATGAATCAGGCGAGAAACACTCGCGGGAGAGAAGGAGAGAGCGAGTCGCGGGAGAAGAGGAGGGACGAGGGGACGAGAACAGTTGGCGAGATTTCGTTTTTCGCTTCTCTTTTCTTCTCTCTTACGGCGTAAGCCGTGGCTATTTCTGACTTCGCTCTCCCTCGCTTCCTCTCGCTGTTTCGTATTTGCATATACAGATCGGTTCCTGTAAAGCGTCCGACGCGCACCGTTTCTCGGCATTCGTTCCCGTTCAGCACCTTTGTTCCTTCGTGCACGCGTCTGATCGTGTGTTTCCGGAAAATTGTTTCGGTATTCTCCCGAAGCGTTTGTCAGTGCGCACGGCAGCGTAGCTTCGGTCAAATGACTCATAACTCGAAGAGAAACAAGCACACACTCGTGCAGCTCGATAATCAAAGGATGCAACAATCAGCATTCTTCGGGGAGTTTCGCAACGAATACGACGCGGGCATATCCGACGGGAGAATCTGTCTCGTCGATTGTCGAGAGACATGCATTTTCCTATCGCATACGGAATGCGTTGCGAAATTAATCGGACGCAAGCAATCTTTCACCGTCTCCGATCGTGTGTACATCTGCAGAGACATCTCAGATATTTTCTATAATATACACAGGGTGTCAGCCGTATCAGCCGATTTTTCTGTAAACGCGACACTTTAGAGGAAAATATTTCAGACAGAATTATTGTTAAAATTAATCGATAGAAAAAGATGATGTAATAAAAATTGGGATTTCTATTTTAAAAAATTGATGATTGGTGAGTAGTGCTCGAAAGTGGCGCCATCTGTAAACAGAATGATATCGCTGTCTTATGTCCCCCTTCAAACCAAACAATTTTTGTCCGATACAGTTTTTCTCTAAAGTGTCGCGTTTACAAAAAAATTGATTGATACGAGTGGTCTGTGACATCCTATAATTAGGGTATAATTAGGGTTGCCAGATGCTAAATGACTATTTCCGGGACATATTTTAGGTTGAAAAATTTAGGTTGTTAGAGAATAGTTTTAGTTAAATTGGACAGATAGAAGATAAGACGGTTGAGAGATGTTGTTTACTTGCAACGAATAAATGTGTGAATTAGATACCAGCAGAGAGAAGTTTAGACATAAATTATACGATTGACACTTATTTTTTTTACTATACGCGATAGTTTCTCAGGCCGCACGTCAAATTTTTCGACCTTATAAATCCCAATGATTGCTCTCACATTTCTCTCTAGTGTCACTTGAAAATATGAATATTATGATTATAATTTTTTTGAAATTCTGATTTTTCGGGACAAAAGACTTAAATTCCGGGACAATCCCGGGAATCAAGGCCATCTGGCAACCTTATGTATAATGTACACTTGTACGCGATACATCTCTTCGCGTTAATAAAAATCGGAAAGCCACGTATCGTTGAATAGAGTCCAAATGAGAGATTTTACACGAGCACAATGCGCCTCGTCGTAAAGAATATTGCTCGAGAAAAAGGCTCTGGAGGGCTCTGGAGAAAATCGGCTACGATTCCGTTTGAATCGTCCTGTACGCGACGCACAGCTACCGAAATATGGCTTGCATGCGAATGTAAAGGCTGATCGTCTCTCTTACGTGCGTATCAACCGAGAGAAAGACAAAGAGCTCGGCTGTCGGGCTCTCCGACACTTTCTCCTATTCTCTTTTTTTCGTCCCTCTCTCTCTCTCTCTCTCTCTCTCAGTCTCTCGCCGTTCCTTCTTCTTCTATAGATATATTCCACGAAGACTCGCTAACCCCGGCGTCGTTGGAATCTTAATTACGTTTACAGTCCATTCATGGCAGCTGATGCCTCGACGTCATCGCGTCTGGCTAGTCGCCGCGTTCGCACGAGGACGAGGAGTACGAAGTGAGCTTTTCAAGATTCGCCTTGGACGTCATACGACAACGATCAAAGATAACGATCTCTCCTCTCACTAGAGAGCCGCGTGACAATAATAGTCTCGAGCGTATCGCTCTTCCGCGAAGACAAAAACGACTGAAAAATTGAAGCAGTGAACAAACGAACGACGCGTGTCGGATCCTCTTTCTTCTTTTATCGCGTTGTATCGCAACGAGATTTCATTTCTCCGCCATACTCCCTCCCCCCCCCTCCCCCGCGCTGCGTACCGCCACCGCCCCATGGCTTGGATTATATTGACAGTCAACTATAAATTATCGACGGTCTGTTCAATTTTTCCAGGGAAGATTGGCAAATATCCGCTTTCCCATGCACCACGATGAATCCGATCTGCCTTTGTCTGAATTTCACTGAAAGGCGCGTTGCAGACTGCTCGGATTACGTTCTCCTTTTCCAAGCAAAGCCCTGTCAAACGAGGATTCCCTCGTTGGTATATACAGCGTATATACACACACACTTACATATACACATACACATACACACACACACACACACACACACACCGTGATCCTTCGAGACGTTTCTGCTCCGATATCCGATTAAACGTCACTTGTCGTTAAAAAGGGCTTTGGATGCTCCGCTTTCCCCTGTCCGCGCAGGTCTACGTCGTACCTCGAAACAAGAAGGGACATAGCTAGCTTTCATGAGTCTTCGTCGGACACGCCAACAAATCGCTTTCGTCCGACGAATTTTATCATCAGGCCGTGATCTTCTTCCGATGACGTTTATAGACCATTAGCCCGCTAAGTATTCGCGTGGCCACGTGATTGTCCCAGGAGGGGAAAATGCGCTGTTCGCGGCGAATCTTTTCAGCTGAGAATAAAATTCGATCGGCAAACGAAGGCCCGACGGAATTCGCGCGAGCGAGAAGAATGGAGCGCGCGGAACGGTCCAAAATGAAGCATGTTGTTTCTCCCCCAGCGTTTCTAGTTATTTGTCGGCCGTTACTTCCCGAGCTCATTCAGGCGATATTACATTTCGACGGTGGCCGGCACACACACAGGCACGTAATCGCGTTACGTTGCTTAAACGAACGGCGCGAGTTACGGATTCTTCTCAAAAGCGCCGGCCAGAGATTCTCGCGTCGAAAATTCGCCGCCGCGTCTTGTGTGTATTGAAGTTAGCCCCACCTTTTTTGAAAATTATAATTTTGAAAGTTGTTCCAGATTGTTCTAACTTTGTACCACATTGCTTCAAAGCGATATTATTTTATTCCAAACATTTTATTCTCAAATTAAACGAGAAAAACTGTTTTCTTAGCTGGCCCCTCTTTTTCAAAAATCGAACATTTTTTTATCGTTACAAATTGTTCTAGTTGCTTCAAACATTGTTCCAGAAGTACAATTCCGTAAGTCAAACCATAAGCTCAGCAGATTAAAAGAATGGTCGACATATAAAGTATAAAGTAGTATGAATCTCGTATCACCTACGTTTCCCAAAATTCGAGAAAATCGATTTTTTAACGGTCACCGAGTTTAACGGTCAAGAGTATCATAGATGATACGAAATTTATACTACAGAACTATGTTATTTAGGCCCAGAACAACTCAGAACAAAAAGCTGCCGACTGGAACACGAAGGGAAGGGTATGTTTACTCTTGATCGGCGAATATTTATATGTCGACCATTTTTTTAATTTGCTGGGCTTATGCTGGGTTCGACATACGGAATTGTTCTTCTGGAACAATGTTTGGAACAACTGGAACAATTTGTAACGATAAAAAAATGTTCGATTTTTTAAAAAGGGGAGCCAGCTAAGAAAACAGTTTTTCTCGTTTTATTTGAGAACTGTTTGGAATAAAATAATATCGCTTGGGAACAATGTGGTACAAAGTTAGAAGAACCTGGAACAACTTTCAAAATGATAATTTTCAAAACAGGTGGGGCGAACTTTATGTACACCCGCGTCTTGCCGCGCTTTTACCGGCGCATTTTCACGCGGACGTAGATGTGCGCGCGTGTGCAAATACGTGTGCGCACGCCCACGAACCTCCGGCAAATCCGGGATCACGGTTCGCGAAATGTCGGGGGGATTTCAATAGAATTGGATGAAGAGCCTCGAATGCTTTTCCACGTGTCTGTTCTTCGGCAGATAAAGCCATCTCGTAGATCCGATCGCGCCTCGCCGTAGACACACACGCTGCCTGCCCGCGCCCTTCCCCCCGCGAATATTTGCTGCCTGCATCGTTGCAGCGCGATATGGGCTGATTTGCGGCTTTCGTCATTGACGATTCGGTTTCTCGCTCCTTCGAGTCGTTCAGCGGCATGTCGCCCGATTGAACGGTTCGAGTCCAGCCCGGGCTGCACATTCGATCGAGTCTCAGCGTCTCAAATGACCTCGCTGGCGATGCCTCGACGGGAACCTGATCTCTCCCTCCTTTTTCTCTCTCCCGCGCGACAAGTGCAAACCCTCGTTTAGCCCGAGAACGGCGGATAAATCAAGTTTCCGAATATTATGCATTTAAATAGGATACAAATAGAATGTACCTATCTCGGCGCGTGGCTTCCGGAAATTAGATTGATGCCATTTGCAAGGAACATGGAGGAACGCGTGCACCCATACACGTGGGGCAGATGATGATATAAGCGAATTATGAGAGTGGCACGGATCAATTTTAATGCGCGATGAATTTAAAACAGGACGCGCGCAGCGCTCACGCCGCTGCAGCGGCACGCCCGTATTTTCGCAGGGATTTTTCGGCCGTTTTGCTCGTCACGCGCGTGTTTCTCTTCAACTCGAACTCGCACACATGCTGGGACCGAGCGCGTGACGATATACAAATAAACTATTCGCGACTTTGCAGTGTCCCGTAGATTCAATGTACGTGCGACTTTTAATATCGCCGCGTCATTCGACGCTACAATGTCGTTTTAGTGATGGAGAGATGGGGGATTGTATGATATTCACTTAATTAATTACACGCACAGGGAGGTGGAGTGTAATGAACACGGTTCGGGTATTATGGTGGAATGAACGGTCAGTGGTATAATTGTTTGAACACAATTAACTACGAGACTCAATTCAGGCGAAAGTGAAGTAAATGAAAATTAAACTGCAATCAACTACAATTCCGAATTAATCGCGGAGACGGAGACACGATCGGAAAATGAGCGTCATTCCCGTCAATTCTCTCGGTCGCTCATTCTTTCTTCCTCTCTCTCTCTCTCTCTCTCTCTCTCTCTCTCTCTTTTTTTTTTTTTTTTTCTTTCTCTCTCTCTCTCTCTCTCTCTCTCTCTCTCTCTCTCTCTCTCTCTCTCTCTCTCTAACAGCATTGTACCTTCTCTCGCTCGGCTCTCCTTATATGTCTTATTAACAGGCGACTATAATTTATTGCTCGGTCGCCCATTCGGTCCTGCGTATCGTTCGAAAGCGATTGGATTAAGCCCCGTGAGGTTAAAGAGCCTCGTTTCGGGCTCGTTTACGTCCATAAGTGGGCATCCTCTGCTAATTATCGCTCGATTCTGAGTCATCGCTAACGCAATCGCCTTTCGACGCTGACAGCGCGCGTCGATGAAGAGTTATACGCTCGTCGTAACGTACAATTAACCGATCTTAATTAAGCCATGGTTAATGATGATCAATGGCGAGGCACTTATCCCCCATTTACTCGATATTGTGCGCGTGTCTTCAACCGCCGCAAGACTTCCGTCTTGCTTCCTTACGCGTCCAATGAAATCGAAATACGCCAGACCACGCCAGTGCGGCAAAACTGACATTTTTTGTCCAAAATAGTCTAGAGACCTCAAAACTTAACGAAATGAAACAAATTTTTTTTTTTAATTACTCGTTGAAAGATAACGAGGAAGACTGTCTGAGCCGATTTTTGAAAAAATTCAACTCTAAGGACCTGCAACCCTATATAATCCCATTAGAAAAATACACAGCCTAATAACGAAAAACCATAACATATAAATCGGTAACTTTAACTCTAAAACCCCTTAAAACCCAATAGCCCAATAAATTCATATGTAGTATGAATATATTGTTGTACATTCTAAATACAGTATATAAAAGCTTGGTTATTAAGTTATGGGATTATTGGGTAACAAAATAACTATTCTATATGATTATTGCAACTTATTAAGACATGATATTACGAGGTTGTTGGATTATGGGTTATTGCGATATACGGTTGCCAAGTTATGGTTCGGGTTCTGAGGTTATTGAAGTGTGAGGTTGTTGGGTTATGGGAATATTGCTTATAGTGTTATTGGGTTATGATTTTATTGTCACTTGTAGTAATTGATTTGTAGTTATTCCGTTATAAGTCTTTGGGTTATGGGGTTATTAGATTATAGGGTTATAGGGTTGTTGTGTTGTGTATTTTAGTAGTTTTGCTGTGACTGAGCTATTGAGTGAAGGGGTTTTAGAGTTAAAGTTACTGATTTATGTGTTGTGGTTTTTCGTTATTGGGTTGTGTATTTTTCTGGAATGGAATTATGGGTCTGTAGGTTTTTAGGGTTGAATTTTTTCAAAAATCGGCTCAGACAGTCTTCTTCGTTATCTTTCAACTGTTAGTAATTTAAAAAAAAATTTGTTTCATTTCGTTAAGTTTAGAGGTCTCTAGAACATTTTGAAAAAATGTCGGTTTTGGCCCGCTATGCGCCGTACACGTTCCACCAAAGTGTCTCGCAGTTTAATCGACGACAAAGGGACGAAAGGAACTATTTTCGTATAATATAGAGTCCGCAAAAGACAATTCTGTCGCGATGATCGGTGGAAAGGGCACTCAGAGGCGATTCGAGTTTTCCGGGGAAATTTCTGCTACGTGATAATCGCTTAACGCCAGACCGATTTGCAGCTTTCCCGAGAAATTGCGGGGATTCACGACGGTACATTTGATATTCGCCGGGTCGACGTGGAACGAAACTGAGAGAAGCAAGAGATACTTCTCATTTCTCCCTTTGCGTCGCTCGTGTTTCCTCAAAGATACCACCCACCGTCGTCACTTTGACCGCTCCGGTAGAAAGAAGCTCGTTAATCGTCGCCGGCCTCGGCGTTAAGTCACGTGTCTTGCTTGAGGAGATGCCGAGTCCGATACACAAAGTGTATCCGGGTTTCCCCGCGCTTCCTCGTGTGCTGATGCGTGAATCTTTTCGCTCGGCGACGCGGTTCACGCTGTTGGCGGATTATACGCGGCTTTACGTGGATGACGAAGTAGAGGAGATCTTCTCTTCGTGGCCGCGGAGAAAGCTCCTTCGGGAAAGATTAAACGCACTGTCGCGGCTCCCGAAGCGCACACACTTCACCTTCGGTTCTTTGCGCTTTTAGCGGCCGCATATGGGAGCCGTTGCGGCGCGCTCTCGGTGCCTACTCGAAAGCACTTTTATCGCGATGCAAGGTGCACCGGTTGCTGCACGGCGGCGCGGTTGGCGTCGGCCGTTTTATCGTCTCGCGTTCGTATTCGCCGCGCGGAAAGGGTTACGCGCGCCAGCCAGCGCCGGCCTGAGAATTTTTAAGATGCCCATTTTCCCGTGGCCCGGATCTCAAAATTACACATCTCGCAAGTGCGCCGACTTTTATTCGTCGAGGGTAATGGTAAAAATTCGGGAAGCTGCACAAACACACACACACACATACATACATGCGCAGCGTCAAGCAAAAGTTGGGATTACCGTGGAAATTCTTTAGCACACGCTGACCGTCGCTGTCACCGACGGTGGCCGACTGTACGATTTCGCCGCGCGTGATCGTTGATTTACGTACACTGAGAAAAATGATTTTGTAGTCATAACGAAAATTATCTAGGTAGTACGGGAAATTAGCTGAAATGGCTAAGTGACTAGCAAGCACTACGATATTGCATATGTTTCAATTTTAACCAATATAAGTGACAGAGACAGAATTTGTGACTGATTGTTTGTCAAATTTAGCAAGAAAATCTCTTTGTGGTACCCGGTACAAAGTATAGCCAGCGAACGTGTAAAAGTATCTGCGACAAAAAGAAAGCGGCGACGAAAGACAAACCGAATATACAATTCTTACACTTACAAGAAAACACAGGGAACTCGGAAATTTACAAAATTATGAAACTTTGTGTGGAAGTAAAGTATAGTTCATCCGTAATGCAAAACCATTTTTTGTTCGTACGGAATTCCAGCACTGAGAGGGTGAAACTACCCTTTGAAAAAGAAAAAATCATTTTCATCTTTAGCGTATATTTTTTTTTAAATACGAGGCATACGCAAGAATAGTTTATATAAAAGTTGTAGTATATTTCATACTCTCTGCAACTGTGTATTCAGATTTTGCAAAATTGGAGGAGGACGGAGGAGGGGGTTTCAAAAATTTTTCAATTTCTAGCTGAAACATTTGTTTGAGTGTGTGAAACGTGACTGATTATATCTAACGAATTAAATATCGCGATCGAATAGGACGTGGGAAAATCAGCTGACGAACATGACGCACTACGGGAGTGAGTATTTGCCGTAGTCTCGCTCTCACAGACACAATGTGGATTCAAATGATTCTCAATTATTTTGCTCGAACTTTAGTATCAAGCTCTGCGACAGTTCACGCGCGAATCACCGTGACGTTCAACGCGTTAATTGAAGGCGTCAGCGACGAGCGATGCTCGGCGGCGTGCCGGCGCGAACGCGCTCCTCCGGGAATTCGAGGACGCTGATGGAAGTCGGGTCTTCTCAGAACGCGTCTATCTTTTCGAGATGGAAATAGGAAGCGCTCGGGAAAGCGAAGGCTCGATTTTCTCACGACCCTGGCACTCTCTTGCGCCGATACGATTTCACGACTTAGCGACGACATTCCTCACCTATACGTGGTAGTTCTCACCTCTCTTCTCACTCTACTTTTTTTATAACTTCCACGCGACACCGTCGGGACGAGGTCGTAGGAAGCCGAGGTGTCTGAGGAGGGAAACGTCCGTCGAAGCGCCCCTCGATGCTCGTCGTCAGAAGCGAAAATCCCACGCAAATGGAAATTACTTTCCATTCGGTGGAACCGCGCGAGCTTTCCAGTCCATGGTTTCTCCGGAATTTCCGGAGACGTTCGCTCGCTCGCTCGTTTGCGCGCGCACGCGCAAGGATTGTGATTTAAAGGTCTTACAACGACCGCGGCCTTTTTAAACGCGGACACGTGTTTCATGCGATAAACCAGCTCCACACGGCGCGCGGCAATCCCGCGGAACGGAGTTCCGCTACTTCCCGTTGCAGTTGTGCATCGGTTAGTCACTTCCTTCCATTCTTAGTTCAGCGTCGTGTGTCACTTACCCTCGTCCCGCTCTCCGCCCTGTCACGTCCCTAACTGCGCCGTAGATACTCTATTAATATCCTCTGATTTCAGCGGATTCTCCGTCCTTCGCGATTGCTACCGGAAATTCGATAATTTCTATGCGCATTCGAAATGCTACCTCGTCACACGCCCCTTCCCTTCTTCTTCGGGGAAACACTAGCGCGCGACGATCTAAAAAGGTTCTCTACCGCGCGTGCACGCGCATGCGTTCGAACGGCGTCAACTGTGTTGTCCCTCACGACGCCAAAGTCGCCACGGATTGCGGATTGATCGCTCGTGAAGCGAGCCACGCTCTTCGTTGCTCTTGACTTGCAGTCGATGAGATGAGCGATTTTGCAAGTGTGCAATAAAGTATGAAACATGCTCTTCGCAGACCTCTTCGCGGCCTCGACCGCTGCGGTCGTTTCTTTTTTTCTTCAACAGGATATCAAAATTGATATTTATCTACTTATTGATAAATAATATAGAATATATAATATAAGGTAATATTGGAGATCAAATGAACACGTGACAATTGATCTCTGAGCGGAGACAGAGAGGAAGACTCCGAGCGAAGCGTCGGGGGGTCTCGCTGCTTGAAAATATCACGCGGGGCGGCTCGGCAGGCCGCCGCGGAGTTTCGCAAAATGCCATCCCGATTCGTAGCGATATCGCGCCTCGGCCACGCGATTTTCCTTCGTTGATAAATAAATACGAGGTATATACATGAGGCGTATATACAAAGCTGCGAGAGGGATAGAGAGAGGGGGGAATCACTTTCTGAGCGGAGAGAGGGAGAGTGTGTGACGAGCGCCGCTCGTAAAACGCGTCGACCCGCTGGCGCGCGGAGTTTCGCAAAATGTCATCCCGATTCGTCGCGATCGCATTTCGACGACGCAGCCTTTCATGCACTTTCGGCTTCGAGCCTCTTCGCTCGTCCCCCCGCGCGCGCAGACGGCCGGTCTCGATTCCGCTGCCGTCGCGCGCCCGCGACAGGGCTTATCTAGCGTCGGTGTTGGTTGACACACTGCGTTGGTATTGCCACACGGCCGCGTTATACGTGCTCTTTCGTTACTACGGCTCAGTTCGCTCGCGCCTTGCCAGCGTGCGCGCGTAGGCTTCGCTCTCGGCGCTCTCTCGCTCTCGGTGCCGCCGCCATGCTCCCCTGACATTTTCCACCGCCGGCGGAGCGAGCGGAGCGCCTAAAAGCAGCGCCGACCGATTTGCAGCCGTCCGCGGGATTCCGCCGATGCTCCGTCGAGATCGGCGCGGAAAATGTGACGGACATTCCGCACTCTCGCCGCAGTCGGTGTTCTCGCCGCGGGGGAAAGACGCGCCTCGCCTCGCCTCGCCTCGCCTCGCCTCGCCTCGCCTCGCTCCGCGGAGCTGCCGTCTCCGCGGCCTCTCGGGACGTTGAAAAACACGAAGAATGCCGAGTGATAACGCCGCAGTGCTACCTGACGTCTTAGTTCGCGCCCGGATGCAACGCGTGGCCACGCACGGAGTACGCCGGAGTGCGAGAGTGCGCGTCGAGTGCGGTCGGTGTGCGCGTACCAACTAATTTCGGATTAGTGTGATCGCCGGTCTTTCTCGATCCGCGGTCGAATCGCGCCGCTCGGTCTCTCGGAAGCAAGAACCCAGCGGGGGAGACAGCGAGAACCGCAGACGACGACGACGACGACGACGACGACGAGCCGAAGAAAGGGAGTTGGAGAGAGTGAGATAGAGGGAGATAGAGATAGAGGGAGAGAGAGAGAGAGAGAGGAGGGAAAGAGGAAGCTCGCGCGACACACCGCGCCGGTGGGTGCAATTTACGAGCGCGCGGAGAATGCCAGCACCTGCAGCACGCGGTGAAATATCGACAGCTCTTCTCGTGGCGTACGTACATAATAAGAAGAGGCGGTGAGGAGCTGGCCGCGAGAAATGTTAACGGAGCCGGCCGCTCTCCTCTCGTGCCGGCGCGTCGCTCCGAAATGCATTCTTTCGCGAGATCTCGATAGCAGTGCACGGGCCACCGCGTGCGGACGCGGCTGATAAGGTCTCCTCGTGCGCGCGATCGTCAATCAAGCGGGCCGTTCGTCTTTATAACGCGGCTCTTATAAGTTATAATTAGACTCTATCGCGCAGTCGAGGTTGCGCGAAGCCGCGTCGGAAAGAGAGCGAAGGAAACCCGCCTGACCGCCGCCGCCGCCGCCGCCGCCGCCGCCGCTGCGCTGTGCACGATAGTGAAAGTTAACCAAAAGTAAATCAGCTGTGATAAGTTATGTAATCGAATTATCTATGATAAAGCAACCGTATATCTCACGGACACGACGTGTGTAACATATATATACCTATTTATCGACGTGGGAAGAGTCGAGGGAGGTCGCGAAAAGAGAAGGAGATCAGAAGAGACGGCAGAAGAGAGAATCGAAGACGCGCTGAGAAGCGCGCGCTCTCGCTCTTTCCCTCTCTCTCCTTCTCGGCGCGGCGTTGCATGCTTAATGTAAAAATTATACATCGCCCGACGGATTCCTGCGAAAAGAAATTCCGGACGGACGCGAAGCAAGTCGCGATAACACAGCGACTTCCTCAGCCGAGGAGGAAGCAAAAGGAAGAAAGAAAGTAAGGCTCGTCTGTGTTGCGGAGCTCGTCGGTTGGTCGGAGCGCGAGTTAACGATAAGCTTCCGACGAGACTCGCCGGGGTGGTGGGGCGAGACGGGGGGGTGGCGAAAAAAGTAAGCGAGTGATTTGGACGAAAATGGAGCTGGTGAAAAGCGGCGCTATCGAGATGCTGTCTCGTCGGAGTGTGGCGATAAAGGATTACAGTGCCGAGAATGGCGAGGACGACGAGGAGCGGTGCGACGAGAGCGATCGGACGTCCCTCAAGATCGACCTCTCGATGGCGGAGCAGTTCTACTACGAGGTTATCTCGTCGTTCGAGCAGGAGGAGGTATATAGATAGCTCGACACGCCTCTATTAATTCATTACGCTTTCCGCTTGCCGACCTCTCTCTCTCTCTCTCTCTCTCCCCCCCTCTCTCCCTCTCTCTCTCTCTCTCTCTTCCTCCCACTCAATCTTACAATCGCGCCGCCATGGGTCTAAGAACAAATAGAACGCTGAATGAACGCGGAAAAGTCCCCGAAGAGGCGCGGATTATTTTTATCTAGCGGCGCGCAAAGCGGGAAAGATAGCCAAAGTCATCGGTTGAAATTCTCCATCGAGCGATATTACAATGTCGCGCCGTTCAATGTTAACTCGCGACATCCGGCCAACTCCCTAACGACCGCGGTGTTTTTTTCGCATCGATGCGAGATTCATCGGTCGGTTCATCGGCGCGAGCGCGTGTGTAGTTGAAGAAAGTAAAAACGACGGGCGACCAGCACGTGTCGAGAGAGAGAGAGAGAGAGAGAGAGAGAGAGAGCGCCTCCCTCCCTCGCGCCCTTTCAACCTGTCATCGAGCGGCGATCGTTGACGTCGCGTCGGGCACGTAGTGCGAAAACGAATCGCGTCGCCGTCGCTTTAATCTTCCCGTTGCGGCCGACGCTTTACGAGTGCAATGCCTCCTCTTATGTCGCGCGCGCACCCTCCCCCCTTCGCCCCCCGTGATAAGCCCAGACGGCAGACCGAAAGCTTTTGGCAACGTTACAAAATGCCGTTTATTTTAGCTCGAGTCGGTACTTTATGCATATTTGCACGCGCCTCTGGCGACTGTCTGGGGTGAAATAGAACTCGCAGTCACCGGTTACGACGACAATCGCACGGTATCGCGACAATTACATTTCTATCGGAAAATACGTCGCACGCGCGCGAGCTCCACCGGCGATACCATTTTCCGAATGCGTCGTATTCCCGCCGAACGTATGACGGCGATTGCGAAATGTCCGATTCTACGCGCGACTGTAACTTTTCTATATAAAGTTGGCGGACGAGCATATTTCTCTCTCCCTCTCCGTCTCCACTCTCGCTATCTCCCGCTCTGTGCGCTTTTGCGCGGATCTACGATGAGATAACCCGCGATAACGACATTAATATCTCCCGTTACGAGTCGTTGCGCGACTCATTCCAGAGCTGCCTGGAGAGTATCTGTGTATGAGAGTATGCCCCGGAGAGACGTTAAGGAAAACGGAAAAAGAAGAGAGAATTGCTGAAAGATAAACGCGCAGGTCTCTGACTCGAGCGCGCGCGCGATCCTCCAGCTGTTATCGGTCGAAACTCTCCATTTTTTCTCCTCTCCGCTTCTTCACACGTACCTGCGCTCTCGCAAGTCACCGCTTCTGATCAGCGTGATCCGCGTCGGAGCGCTCCCGCGGGGACGAGCGAAGAGAGCCTAGATCCCAAGGCGAACCAGTTGCCCCGATAAAACGACATAATAAATAACGCTAGCCGTAACGCGAGCGCCGCAAGGATCACCGTCTTAAATGTAAGCCCGCGCTGTTTCTCTCTCGCGCTTGCGCTCGCTTGCGCGCGCGGCACGCCCACTAAATTGTCAATCGCGGAGCATCAGCCGGCGCACCGAGCGCGGTTGCGAAGAAGCAAGCTCTCTCTCTCTCTCTCTCTCTCTCTCTCTCTCTCTCTCTCTCTCTCTCTCTCTCTCTCTCTCTCTCTCTCTCTCTCTCTCTCTCTCTCTCTCTCTCTCTCTCTCTCTCTCTCTCTCTCTCTCTCTCTCGCGGGGCCCATTAAATTATTTATCGTTGTCGCACTCGGCACTTGGACGTGTCGAAACGCCCGCTCCGTCGTGCGAGCGCGCTCGCGATTGTCGCAGAATTGTCCGAGCGTGACAGATGAAGGGACGGGATTCGCGGGTGCGTTCGACCTGAAACGGACGATATTGACTCGTCGAATCGTCGTCGTCGGGTCGCTTCCTCCTCTCCATTCTTCTCAGTTTCCGCTCCGCTAATTTCGCTGGCCGTGAAAAGTCGCTTGTGCACTTCCGCCCGCCGCGCCGTGTGACGCTTTCCTTGAAAAGCCCTCGCTTCGTTTTATTCCCGCCCATCCTTTGATCTCGCTCTCTCACGTCGTTGCGACGATCGCGCGCGCGCGCGCGCGCGCGTCGCGTATCGTCGAATATCGCGTTCGTGTAACTCGACGACTATTAATACGACGACTCGACGTGTTTCTCAAGCGAGAGCATTTATTTCGATTCGCTCGGCAAAATAAATGTTGCATCCAGTGTCGAGAGAATTCCCCGCCCTCCTTGTCCCCCGTCCCCGTGGGAGGATCGTGCCGTCGGGCATTTCGGGCACTTTGGCATCGAAGAGGACGACGTTATCGTATTTTTCGCGAATATCCCCCTGCAGCGAGCGAGACTGCTGCTGCGCCGCGAGTTTAGACGTGCCCCGACGACGATCTTTTCATTTTCACGACGGCATGGTGAGAGCGCGAGAGCGAGCTTAGAATACTCGCAGTGATGTCTACTTGCCGTGGAACGCGGCCAGGGATTCCTCCCGAGTGTTTCCCCCGCGCAAAACGACGAGAACAAATCCGAGCTCGGGAGGTATGAGATCGTTCGTCGTTCTATCGAAATACCGATACTCCCCCGACGCTTTCTATCTCACCGGCCGGACGCATATTTTTGCATAATTAGCATTCGTGATTTAACAACGCGGTTGGACGAGAGTTTAAGAGGAAAAGAGAGAGAGAGAGAGAGAGAGAGAGAGACCCGCGCGTTATGACGTCGCTCAGCCTAGACGGAATGCGCTTACTTGACGAGGGTGACACGAACCCCGTTCGGTCGGGATCGTCGAAAGCGGGAGAAAGAAGAAGGCGATCAGAGAGAGAAAGCCGTACGATCGCGTTACGTTGACACCCTGAGATCCGGAAATGGGATCATCCCAAGAATACTACCCCCCTTTTCAGCCACGTTTTCCTCAGCTTCTCACGCTCAGCCTCGACACAGAGCAGATCAGAATTCCCTGGCGCTTTGACTGCGAGAGGACGGAGCGGTACAAGATAAAGAAAGAACGTGTAGGACACGCACATTCGCGTGCCTGGAGAGGTAGAAGGAGAGAGACACACATCGCAGGGAAAGGGCGGAAATCTATACGAGCCGGACGCCTCGTCCGGATTTAGAGCGTCCGGTCGCAGCGGAAAGGCGCGCTGAGAGGACACAATAAGGCGAAACACTCGCGACGGTGCGACGTGTCGGCACGCGAGGAATGCGCGAGTCGATGCAATAATCGGGCTACAGCCGCCTTCGGCAAGCATTATCACGCACTCCCCTCCGGCCGATGTGCACACAGAGACGGATTGTGCGTCGACAATTTGTGCGCCGGCCGGCCGGGCGCACCCATCGGGCCGAGGGGGGCAGGAAAAAAGGGCGGGGACGACGGTCGTCGTCCGAGTCGTCGAACTGCACGAGAACCTTTCACAAGTGATTACATGACAAAAGTCACCGAGACAGGCAGGCGAGCACACATGATGTGTACATACGTGGCAGGCCGGCCTTGCTCCTTTCGCGAGCGAGACGAACGGGTATCGCGTGTATCGGCGACTAATTTCGCGGGGAACGTAATATCGTGCGACGTGTAACGGGAAAACGCTGGTGACCGAGGGAACTTCCCCCCCCCCCACGCATCATCACAATCTACCGCACGCATCTCTTGGTGAAACGTAGCAGTTTAGACCGCTCATCTGTCGAGCGCTTTATCTTTTTTTTGTTTATTGTTTTATTATTGTTGTTATACGCGCGCTCCGAACTCGCGGGCGAAGTTTCCGAACCGAGGAGTGCGCTGTGTAAAAATTTAAAACGTTGTCTGCTCGATCACGAATTACCTTCGGGAGTCCCATTCTTGCTTCGAGAACAAGTAAGCTCTGTCTGAAATTTATACAGAATCTGAATAGGAGTACTATAGGAACTCGCTTTTTTTACAATCGGTATTGTATTTGCCGATATTTAGTGCCGAGTTTTAATGGTATCGAGTAGAAAATGTCATTTTTACATCAACTATCGATCGAATAAAAAGTGGGAAAAATAAAGTTCTAAAATGAAATTTCTTTCTTTTATATATTATGTGTGTCGAAGAAAGTTTTATATTTAAAATATGAAAATGTATTATAATATATACTCAATGCACTCTTATCGTTTATTTTGAAAGGGCAACTCTAAACAAAATCCCATATTTCCGGGCTGAGAATGAAACTTCCAATTGGTATCGTAATCACGGACAACGGATTCTCGTAGAAATTTGGAAGATCCGGCCGCGATCCGTGGCTGTGTCCTGTGCAATTCCTGCGAAATTTCAATTTTAATTTCACGAGAGCTCCATTCACTGTGCGAGCAAGCGCATTCTTATTACGGATAAACATTTTATCTTGCTCGCTTCCAGGGAAAAGAATGTCCTCGTTTTCGGAATTTACGAGAGCGAAGATGACTCTCGGATACGCTCCCGTTTCGCGGAGTCTGCTGAAGATATCGGGCTTTGTGCGCTCCGCTGCGCGAGCGAACGAACCCAGCGGACGATCCTCCGCGATACAGTCCCGCGAACGAGGAGCGCAACGCAACGTCGGTAAATCACTCGCGAGCGATTACAATAATTAGCGGCGTCATCTTTCCGCGGCGGGCTGGCCGCGCAGCTGCCGCGAGCGCGCGCGACTTCGGACACAAATCCATCGTGTCGCCGCGCTCTCGCCGCGCGCCGCTCCTTCCTCTAGCGACGTAAGCCCCACTCGAACTGTTCATGTAAAATTCATAATCGTGACTTATGCTCTCTTTCCGCAACGCCGTAGATTTATGACGCCGCTAAATTTAGCGCGGCTTTCATCCGCCTTCGCCTTCGCACAATGCCGAGATCCGTAGAGAAGGGTATCTATCGAACTCGCCGCGTTATTCTTCTCTCGTCTGCGCGAAAATGCGAGCGTACGCGCGGGATATAACGAGACATCCGAGCTCTCCTCTTTTAACCCCCTCTCCCCCCTCTCTCTCTCTCTCTCTCTCTCTCTCTCTTGACAATATCCAATTATTTAACTGCGACAACAGCACGATTTCAAGCAGCCCGGCACGCATTTCATCGACGCGTCCTCCTGCTCTCTCTCTCTCTCTCTCTCGCGCGCGCCCGTGGGATACCTTCTGCCTCTTTCTCTCGCTCTCCCTCTATCTCGTTTTCTCGCTTTCTCTCTCTCCTCTCTCTCTCTCTCTCTCTCTCTCTCTCTCTCTTCCTCTCCGGCGAGATGGCAGCTACGAAAGGCGGAACGGTCGCTCGGCCATCGCTCGGGGGAATAAATTATTCATTGTTTACGAACGGGTCGGGCGGGGTAGAGGGTGAGAAATACGACTGCAGCAGGAAGGAGTGAGGGGTGAGCGAGCTCACCGTGACTTCTCACCGCCGGTCGTTAAAACCGGGAGCGGGAATGATGATTGCGAGGCCGGCTCCGGGGACTCGCGCGCGAGCCACGTCCGCGGCGCGCGGACGTGGAGCGGCGGCGTAGTGCTCCTCGCGGGATCGATGAAACGCTGAATTACACGAAGCGAACGGCGACGGCCGGCCGTAGCTGTGGCTTTTATTTTCACTTAAGCGACGGGATACGGCTCGTTGGCGAGTGAATTAGATGGTATTGCAGTCGCGATGGCTTCCCGTACGCAGCGCGCAACGAGCGCAACGTTCGTTTCGTGCTGCTTTACGAACGCGACTGTTATGTAGCGTTTCGAACTTCTGCCGAGCGACGCTCGCTCGCGCCGCATCGAAGTTGCAAATTTTTCTAATATCGCGCGCTATTCGAGCCGCGGCTGCGGCTGGAAGCGAGGAGCAAGATACGCGAAGTTCCTCGTGGCCTCTCCGCGAAGAAGCAGCGCAGCGAGAGCGCCCTCGCTTCTCGAAGATCGATCGTTCGATGAATAATACGGAAACGAAGAGCATCGCTTGATTATATAGACACGCTCGGCGGGATGGAGGACAGGCGGCGGCGGTGAACTCTGCTCTCGGAGGTAGCTCGGCGCTCGCGCCGGGTCGTGAGATGTAGCTCGAAGACAGACTGCAAATCTGCAAGGGTAATCACCCGTCGCCGGCGAGACGAATGTACTCTTAAATTGCCAAACACTCGTCCGATGAGAAATGGAAGCATCGCCGAAGTGTCGTTCGAAAGAGAGAGAAGAATTCAGTCGCTTTAGTCGATTTTCGTCCAGAAGAACGCGCCCATAAATCACCCGAAACTAATTTTTCCGAACGTTAGCTCGCTGTCTCTGCGACTCTCCCAGGCCCGCGAGTCGCTCCGCGACTCGCAAACAAATGAACGTTCGCAAACAGACCGCCGCGCGTAATAAAACATTTGCATATAAATTATAATATACATGACCGATTATAGCGTTAGCCGAGCGGGCACATAAATTACCGCGATCTTTCATTTTCATGAATATTGCACTCGCGCGTGATCGCCGCGAACTCGCGAGCGGCCCGGCATTTTTTTCGTCCCTTCACCAAATAACGTATTCGACCGAATCCCTTCTCACAAAACCTACCCTTTACTACCTCGCAAGCAGGTTCCCCAAATCAGCCGCACAGCTGTTAATTAAAAACAGCCTGCCTAATGATCAAAGAGCGAAGAACGAGAAGCGCTCGTGATTCCACGCGTGAGTCCTCACGTTTCACGGATGGTGCGCCGATGAGATCAGCGCCGAGAAGTATGTCGCTCGCGGAATCAAAAGTGAGATAAAAGCTGCGAAGAACGAGAGAGAGAGAGAGAGAGAGAGAGAGAGAGAGAGAGAGAGAGAGAGAGAGAAGAAGAAGAAGGAAAGCGATGCGACCCTATAAAGTTTTAAGATCGTCGTCGCGATCGCCTTGTTCCGCGGCTCTGTCGCATAAAAGCACGTGTCTCCTTTATTACGACGTCGTAATTAATTCCGATCTCAAATAGACGCGGAATGGGACGCAAGCCCCGAGAGCGGGCCTAGCCGGCTGGCAAGGTATCGCCGAGAGAACATCACCGGCGGGTCAGGTTGCCGGAGCGAGACGTGTCCCGCGAGTCTCACCGGCGTTCTTCGTGGCGCGCTGCAATTTGCGTCTTTACGGTGCGCCGATAAGCGGTTCGTTGCACTCTCTCGCCCGGCGCGATGATAAAGAAAAGCCACGAGGATGGGGCTCGAAGCGCGCCGAGAAAGTGTCGCCAGGAAGCAGCAACCCTTCCGAGGTCCCTCGACGGTCTTCCTCCGAAGATGATCCCGTGGAATTGGATGGGAGAAAACCTGCTCCCCTCGCGTAGAATTCGCGCGGAATTAAGATAGCCGGCTCGTAAAGCGATTTTCTCAGGAATCCCCGTGAGCTTTAATAGCATGCTGATCGATCCACGATTTTCACGCGTGTAGGATTAGAAAGAAAGATCGACCGTGCGCCAACATACGGAAATAATTAAAGCCCGAGTCTGCTCGGTAAATCTTCATCTCAATGTTCCAATTTCTAGAACGAAGTCGGCCTTAAGGGGTTAGGTACTTAAGTATTCAGTCCCCCCCCAATACTTTAGGGGGGGACTGAAGGGTCAGATTGCTGAAAAATCGTGCTTGTTTTTGATAATATTTTGTGATGAACTGAATAAATGTGCAAGAATGAAAATTTTAGGTATATTTATACAGCATGTGAAGAGTAGACAAATTTTGTTTATGAAAACCCAGGATGGAGAAGAGCCTCCCATCCTGTGCGAAAACGCAACTTGGGAACTAATTTAAATCAGTCCCGAAAAATCTAATATTCTCTCGCGGAGATACGAATATATATCCGGGTGGCGGTGCGTCAGGCAATTTGTGAAACCGCCTGTACCTCGCGTTGATTCTTCGCGATAGCGGCCCATTATCAATGTCTCCGTGCAATTTGCAGCGTTACGAGAGCCCGCCGTCCAAAGTGCTCGGGGACAAATTGAAGACGTTAAAAACAGCTTTAGCCGGAGCCACGAAAAGTGAGACAGGAAAGTCGCCGGGACGCCCGGCGCAATTAGTGAAGCTTAATTATCCTTAGTATTATTCTGGAAGATGTATTATGTAATTAGTCGCAACAACGTGCCCGCGTTTCATACACTCGCGAGACCGAACGAGCGCGCGCTCTCCCGCTGAATGAAAAATTACAGGAAAAATGTCACACTCGCGTATGCACGAAATCGCGCACTCCCCTGTCACTTCCGACCTTCCCGGCGACTTGACCCATCCCAAAACTCACGATCTAATCGGTACTTTCAATTAACGATCCAGCGAATTCAACTTCGATCCGCCGAAGTACGGCCGGTGCTCGCCATCGAGTCCTCCTCCTCCTCCTTCTCCTCCTCCTCCTCCTGCTCAACCACAGGTCTCTCGGCTTCCCGGAGTATCGCCGAGAGTAGCGGACGGTAGCGGCGGTCAGAGGACGCGGTGCAACGGCATTACGTGACGCAAAGATCGTATTATGTAAAGTGATGAAGTTGCGAACTATGCGACAGAGCGATGGCGGGGCGGGGGCGGCGGCGGCGGAAGCCATGCGGCGCAAACCCCGCGTGAGCGTTGGCGGCCGGGCTGTTTATTATTTCGCTGCCTGAATTATCGACGCAATTTCGCCCAAAGCGATAAGGCTCGGTGCCGGAGCGTGTCATCGCGGCGGGGGATAACCGGCGAAATTATCGTTATTTATCGCTGTGACGACGGAGTCTCGTCGGGTAGACGCGCCCGCCCGCCCGCGATCGGCCGATCAATTCTCCACGGGAGAAAGGAAGAAAGAGAGAGATGGGAGCGAGCGGCGGAGAGAAGGAGAGAAAAATTTGTCCCCGCGTCGCCCGCGTGTCGTCGTCGTCGTCCTTACGTGCTGCCGGGGCGGAGGCGAAGAGGAGAAGCGGACGAGAAGACCGTCCGTCTTTATCGTCGCCTCTCGCGCTCTCGGAATCGCGACGGCGCGACGCGGCGCGGCGCGGCGCCGGGCTGGCGAAATGGAGAGAGAAAGAGAGCGTTTCAATATCTCCGGCGGAAAATATCACGCGTTTTATTGCGCCGTGCGGGGATCCTCCGAGAGGCGTTCTCTCTGTGTGCGCACAGGGCCCTGAAAATACATATCGTGGATACTCTCGGCGTGCGCGAACGCGACGAAATATCGGCATTGTCATCGCGTGTGATACCCGCGCTCCGCCGCCGCCACCGCCGCCGCCGCCGCCGTCGCCACCGTGCAATGACCCTTCCCGTCGAATGTGGAGCGTGTTGAAACCTGTTAGAGCAGCCGTTCCCGGGACATACGTGTGGCTATCGACAGTCGTCTACCGTAAATAGCGGGCGCGTTTAATTCGCGCGCGCGCGCGCGCGGGATCGCTGGAAAGGTCGGTCGAATTTTGCCGCCGCAGGCAGCGCCGATAGTTCGCGATCCCCGCGATTTTTCGAGCCGCGCGGTGACATCGAAGGGATTCGATGAGAAAGTGAGAGAGGGGAGTGAGGGGAGAGAGAGAGAAAGAGAGAGAGAGAGAGAGAGAGAGAGAGACCAATTCCGTGGGAATGACAATCGCTCCGGCGCACAGTGTTGCGAAACCTCCAAATAGTGGCCATAAATCAATCGTCGCTATAATGTACTATAGTTGAATGAAAAGCATACTATATTGTAAATACTAGTACTTCATCACTAAAATAACATGTTTTCTAATTTTATTATTTTATTTTTTACTTTTTTGTGTTTTTGCTTTCTTTTTTGTTTTTTTATTTTTTTGTTTTTATTTTCTTTTGTAGTTTTTATCTTCTGCTTTTTACTTCATGTAACTATTAACTAAACAAAATACTTAATATAACTATTCATCGTTCGAGACTATATTTGCTGCAACTGGATTTGCAAGCAATTCAATAACTTCTTTAGGGAAGGGATCGGCTTTTTTATGTGAAACCCTTTTTAAAGACAAAATGATGGGATCTGAGGAAAGAAGTCTTTTAAATAAATCTTCATTCGTCGCAATTCTCGAGTTTTTTCTTGTATGATACTCTCTCATATCTCTACAGTTTTTATTTTTACTGTGGTTTACTACATTATTTAATTAGAGCTTAAACATTATCGTTAATTATTATACTTGTAGTTAACATTAGCAAAATTAACTAGAATAAAGAATTTTGATAGAGGATATAATTAATTGTGTTGAACAATATTACCTGCAGTAGACAGCGTCTGACCGTAAGCGCACTGAATGTCAAACTCTGCTCATAAAATTTATCATATTTTTGTAAGCGTCGGATATCGCTTTTTCTACCTTTGCAGGATTAATCTAAGGATTAATAGATATTTTATCTTTATTTTCACAAAGTTACAACATGGTGCGAAATGATGCATTTTTTATATGTCACGATATAAGTGATTAACTGTATATTAAAAGTGAGTCCTGTAAATCTAATTTTTATTGTATATACTTATAACTTATAACTTTCTAATATACTCTTTATTGGAAATAAAACTACACGGATGAGATATTAGACAGGGAACATCATTTTCATGATAAAAAATTGTTTCAACACAAAATCAGTTATATCATTCGGAGAGTTATAACCCAGCTATTCTGTATTTCGCATCACGTGTACATTTGAATTCACTTATCTTCGTGATACAATTGGATTTCATCAAAATGTTACTACAACTTATTAATTTGGACCTTTCAGAAAATATATTGAAAACGGCAGCCGAAAATTACGCTTTTTATTTTTTCCTATTTTGGCCACGTTTAGCGATTTCTGCAACACTTTGCGGCGTACGGGTAGTATCATTCGTAGTCGTGACGAGCGGCTTTATCGTACTCGCGATATCTCGAATGACGATAAACGGCGTGCTCGAGACTCACACAGGCCGAGGGTAGTAATACTCGTTTCCGATCACCGCCGCCGCCGCCGACGGCGACGACGACGACGACGACGACGACGACGACGACGACGACATTGCGGTGCGCCAGATGCGAATCGCGAAGGTAGTACGCGCGCGTTTGCCGGGTACTAATTATCAGGCCTGCTCACGGTGATGAAGTGGCATTTGTAGTAATTTATGTGAGAGTTAGGCGGCGTGTCATGCATATACCCGCCGCGACACGGAGATACGCTTGAGGACGCATAGAAGTCAAAATGATTAACGCGAGACGAGTAATATTCATCCCCGGGACGTCACCCGGCGCGAAGATGTCTAATAATATCCCGTCGAATAATCCGCCGACGCGAGACTGCACCCGCGCGGCCCGGCGATACGCGCATCATCGTGAAAAAGAGGGAAAATACGAAAGAGAGAGAGAGAGAGAGAGAGAGAGAGAGAGAGAGAGAGAGACGCCGTTAAAATAGCCCCGGCTTGAAATGATAAAACGATCACCGACAATGGTAGCCGTGATAATTGGTAACACATGCGCGCGCAGTGTCGTTAATTTAATCCCCGCAATCCCCGAGAATGCGCGCCTGGAAACAATACGTTGCCTCATCTCCGGCCGCCTAATTAGCGACCCATCGACATACCTAGCGAGCGCCGATATGTTTTGGTTATCGAATCGCGCGACCGTTTAATTAATGCCGGCAGAGCCGTAGAGAGCTTCTTTCTCCGCCCTGACATTCGCATGCGAGCCGTAAATGGCGTAATGGCGAGGCGACGTACCGGGCAACGGTGGTCTCTCTCGCTCGTAGAGCTGGTCGACGAGAGAGCGAGAGAGAGAGAGAGAGAGAGAGAGAGAGAGAGAGAGAAAGAGAGAGCGCGCAGAGATTACACGGAGAGACAGCTGTGCTAAGGGTCTCAGATTTCAAATGGCCTTTCAACTCGCGTTACACGGGGTCTAAGTAGTCCAGGCGGGTTTATACACAGCGCTCGGACAAACGCGTCATCGTATGAGTTTGCTCCAACAGGGCCCCGTTTGTGCCGCGCGTAATTGACCGCCGACTTTATCGACCGTGTCTATCTCGGCCACTTTTTTTCGCGGAGAACCGCGAATTCGGTTCGCGAGCTCGCGTATAAAGATCGGCCCCCTCCTTCCTCTCAGCCCCCCCCCCCTCCGCCTGCTCTTCCTCCGGGCGAGATCGCCGGGCGAGAAGGGAACGATCGGAGGCGCCGCTCTGGCAGGGGGATTATAATTTTCGCGCTACGAGCGAGATAGGAGGGTTAATAACTGCGCCGCTCGGTGATTTAGTAAAAAAATTTATGCGCGCAAGGAAGGGATTCGCGGCAAGCTGAAGCGACGTCTTCCGTCTACCTGCTGCCCCACGTCCAGTCTCGTCGCGCGGTTATTTCGCGCCTGCTCGGTCCAGACACGATTGTGCGATCGCACGCTCGCGCGCTCGCAGCCTCTTAAAGCGCGCGATAAAAGATTTCCCTCCGTCCTCCTCGCTGCGTCCACGCGAGAGCGCGAACGTTTACCTCGACGTGGACGAGACGGCGAAGGGGCACTGAGGTGGGAGTGACATCGCGGGTTAAGAGGACGACGAGCACGCCGGTATCCCGGGTAACGGGCGAAAGAGTTAATTATACTTGCCGTGTGCTCACACAATTTCCGCCGCGTCGTCGCTCGCTCGGCTCCGTGATGCCTCTGAAAATGAGTATCAGCCTGAATTTCGCCACTCGATCTAGACCTCTCGCGGAATCTCCGCCCTCATTCGTCATGTTCGCCGACGGGGGCAGGGATGGAGCGCGAGAGGACGCGAATGATAGCTCCGGCGGCTAGAAAAGTTTTCGCTGTATGTAGACGCAGACTGAAGGACGCCGTGCTCCGCTGATCCAAACACTCGACAGGTTTACGATCGTGCCTCACCGCCTCTCGAGAGCTCGATCAATCCATTATCGAGAAGCGTGCTCGGCTATCGGAATAACAAACGGACAGACAGGGACGGTGAGGATTTGTTAGTATCGAGTGTCAGAACGGCGATGCGGACGCGAGTCGAAACAAGCGAGCGGAAAAATCGGCTGCTCCAGCACACCTTTGGAGGCCGCGCAATTAAGATAAACGTTCCAATGGCACGTTTCAGAATCCGTCTACTTTGAAAAAAAATATTTACTTATTTCAACAATAATGAATGAAAATAATAATTATTGTAAAAAAAAATTCCAATATTTGACGATTAGCTGGAGAAAAAATTACCCAATTTGATGCTACCCTTTTGTGCTGAAATAAAAAATTAATTAAACAAGTATGCACCTGTGGTTTGGCAAAATAATAGCCAATCGTTAATAAATTCATTAAGAGATAGCATCTATATTTATGTTATTTCCCGGTAGCACACATTAATTTTCTAATTGTGGTCAGACACTGGGATAAATATGTCCGAACATTGCGGCATAATCTATTTCAACTGTCCGGTCCATTAGTAACCACCGGTACATTAGTAATGCGCTTCATTACTTATGTAAATATTTCATTAATGATAGATATGTACATTGGTTTAAATCATTTTTCTCTACTTAGGAGAATCTTAAGTTTTCGAATAAATACAAATATTTATATCAAAACTATTCTTAGTATTATATATTGTATCTTTTGTGACGATCTAGGCTTAAACGTCCGGTTATTGGGACATTTACCTTATCTCTCCGCCGCTCGAAATCCGAATATTCGGCCACTGGCCGGCGAAACTTTGGCGCAAGTCGCGCGACGGACATTTCTTATCGGCGATAACACGCCGATTTTTACGAGGGAAAGTGCGTCGCGGTAACTCGCAACTCATATTCTTCGGCACTCTCTCGCGAACGCGTGTCCGGGAGGGGAAACGTCGAAATATATTTTCCAACTACTCTGCGGAAACGTCACAAATCTCTCTCACTCGACCGTAAAGCGACCGTATTACCATAAATAGGCGCCGAGGCATCCCGGCGTAGTCATGAATGTGTACGAGTCGTCGGTAGTTCGGTCACGTAACTCTCGGCAACAGCGTTGCTCCCGGTAACGCGAGGAGATACGCTTCAAAGCGGGTACCAAGGTTTCTGAACGCCCGGCGGAGCCAGCGGGGAGGAGCGAGGAGGGAGGAACAAGAGAGAGAGAGAGAGAGAGGGAAAGGTGGGGATTAATTACGGCCCTCTTAATTTCCGTCGCGTCGCGCGGAAAGGACGAGAGAAACGCGCGTATCAACGGCGCGAATTTCGCCGTGCTCGATTTGGGTTCACCGATCCTTCGGTGTCCCATTCATCATACTTGTCCGAGGGCTGAAGGGAGCCGGGAGAGAACAAACGACGCGGAGCAACAACAACGACGAAGGGCTGAGCGAAAGAGAGCAAGAGACGACGACGAAGTGTATGTGTGTGTATGAGGAGGGGGGGGGGAGGAAGCAGGGCCGTCTTAACTTAACCGACCGACCGACCTAGCGACCAGATCGAAATGCCTCGCGTCAAAGTCAAATTTAATGAAAAGCAAATATGCTCAGGCGCACGGTGTAATTATTTATGAGTCCGTCAATAAGTCAACGTCGCAACATCGGCTGCCGAGTTAACGCGGAAATTCCGCGCGTCTCTGCGCGCGTGATGGGGAGAGTTAAAATTATTAACGGGCAGAGGCAAACGAGGTCTCGGAGATCGATGAAGTTCTTCCATTATTACGCCACACACACGGCTAATGTCGCACGCTAGCTCGTTCGTTGTGATGCGATTATTGCTCGCGCGATTATTCTTCTTAGGCGATCTGCGTCACGAGTCGTTTACTTCGCGTGGTTTGCATTGATTTCGATATTTTTTTGGTATTTAACTGATGGTGATGCGGAGATGTATTGACTGTGGTACATTTATATCATATCGAGTGTATTTTTAATAATGGTTAAAGAAATTTGGTTTATGGAATTGATTGGAACGAAAACTTGACGCTTTAACTCGCCTAACTTCTTACACTTCTCAGGTTATTTGCGTTGTATCTCTTTAATCGCCGCCCTCCCGCCATTTGGCAATCGCCGTGAGCCAGAAATGTCCACGGAAAAATGCTGCAATAATTTGCAAATTCCTGCAAATACTTTTAATCTTGTGCCATGCAGAAGTACGATCGAAATTACTGTACATTTATTTGCAAAAATGTTATTCACACACATGTTTGACTATATAATATTGTAACTAAATTATATTCATATGCCCTTTGTAATGTAATTTCTTCCCAATTACCGACAGTAAATTTTCGCACAACGATATCCATGTAATGCAGATTTACGAAACCGTGAGAAGAAATAGAATTCGAAGGCAATTTTTGCCGCAATATTTTTTCCATGTGCAACAAACAACGATGGGGAATATAATGAAAAACCGAAATTCGAAAGCCGCCGCACAGCTCTCTGTTCGGTCAGAGCGTGAAAGCGGCCCTGGCGGAGGGAAGGTATTCGCTTCGTGTTCGTACCCTACGGAGAGAAGAGAGGACGGGAGGGGGGGAGGGCGAAGGGAACAGGATTTTAATGGGGCAGCGGGGCTATCTTCAATGGGAAAATTGTGCCGGAAGTCTCCGCGCCGCTGGAACGGGCCGCTAAATCGCAGGGGTTAAAGGCCCATTAAGTGCGGCCGCGCAATCTCGCTCTGCGCTACGGCACGTTTTACGAGAGGCGGTCCGCTGGAGTGCCGAGGGCATTGCGTTGCATTAATGCGTGTCACGCGTACACTCTGTCGCGTACACACTGTCGCACGCACTATTTCGCGCGCGCTACGTTTTTTGCGAGAGAAGTTCGCGCGGACGCGCGCGACTGCGGAGAGATTGGCGACGTGGCGTGTCGGGATAAATCCCTCCGCTCCGGCCGCGGCTGCCGTTTTCCGCAACTGAGAAACCCGGAAATCCGAGATCGCGCGAGAAATTTCAGGCGCGCGCGCGGCTTTGCCGACGGACTCGCGCGCACGGAAGTGCAGTTTCGTGTTGCGCGACGGCCTCTTTTCAAGCGTGGCAGAGTTATTTAGTCGTCGGTGCACTTTTGACATTGATCGGCGCGAGTAATCGGCGCGCTGCTTCAGGAACGCGAGTTACGCCATCGACCAGGTCGCGAGACACGGGGGGGACGCGGCGTACATTTTTTGCTCCCTTTGCTCTTTGCGTTTTTTCACCCTGCATGCTTTCGCGAGCCGAGCGCGTTTACGGGGAGACGCGACTTAAACGCGCGCGCACGCGTTTCCCATCCACCCCCGACACGGCGCGGTTTTGCGCATCGTGTTTCGCCAATTATAATGCGCGTCGTAAAACTGCGATAAATACGTTTATTTATAAAAGTGTTACGACCGTCGCGTCGGCTCGTGAATATTCACGTGAAGTTTGAGATTAAAACGCGCGTACACGCGCGCCGCGCGGTTAAACAAATATCGCGAAATACACGCGGAAGTGTCGTGTGCTCGAGTCTCGAATTTATATATTTACGTCACGCACGGAATTTCATTCATCGACGTGCCGGAGCGTCGGCCGCGCTTCCGCTCTCGTTTGCAGCCTCCGAATTTATTTCTCTTTATTGTTTCTCGTTTATCTCCTTTTTTTCATGAGTCAAAGAGAGGAGAAATTCCCCCGACGGACAAAGCCGGATCTCGTGCGTTTCATTCGCGCTATAACGCGCGCGCGTACGCCGTTCGTTCTCTCTCTCTCTCTCTCTCTGTTCTCTAGACGCGCCTTGCCGCGAATTTATGCGTGCGCATTATGCGCTAACGCATCGCGCAACGGTGCCGCGAAATGACCGGCGGTCACAAAGTTCCGACAGGCATGCGAAATGCGAGTGCGAGATCCTTAATAAAACGCCCCGTGTAATGCCTCGCCTGCCAATCTCCTTATGCCGCAATTGCACGCTTTGCATAATGCCTGCAACGCCCTTTTACTTCTCGCTCAGCGCAGGGAGCAGCGCGCAAGTGGGCGCGATATTCATTTTATCCCATTATTATGCCATCTTATGGCGGATGTACCGCGTGACAGCAATTCCGGACGCGGAATCTGCGTGCGTTGCCGCGACCTTCTCTCCAGCTTATTTAGTAAATTACTTATGTGTCCTCCTTCCCTCTCTCTCTCTCTCTCTCTCTCTCTCTCTCTCGTGTCGCGTCTCCATCTTTAAACGGTAACTATCCTCGTCGTTACTCTCGTGCACGTGTAAGAGCGTTCCATATGTGATAATGGCGTACGAGTCGCGCGAGACGCGAGGTTCTTCCTCCTTGTCTTCGCGCAAACACGGTCCCTCAAAGGAACACCGGACGTCGATATAACGCGACTTTCGCACTGTTTGCACTGTTTTTCCATTTGCCTCGATAGAGTCGCAAATGCTCTTACAAAGTAGGAGGAAACACACGGAGTGTGAGCATTCCGTGCGCTCATGAGGATTCGAAACAAACAAATAAACAAGCCACTGTTAATAGTTAATCAATGATCAATAAATGAATAAATCTGCAGAGAGCTCAGTGTTCGATCGAAAATCGCAAGAGTGCCGGAAACTGGATGTGTTGTGCCCTACGAATGAATTGAAGAACGTCAAGTATCAACAAATCAATTACATCGATTATACAATTTATACTTTGCTTGTGTCACAATTACATCGCATAAAACGAAAAAATTGGTAAACAAAAATCCTCTCGTTGCGCGCGCACAGCACGGGCTACTCTTGGACGCATTCGCACCTCTCACTCAGCGGAAGCGTTCGCAATTGCGCACAGCCGAACGGGAGAAAAGACAGTGCAAGCCGCGAGACTGTATTGTGTCGGCGTCTCTTAAAACGACTTCTCTTTCGAAGCGACTTCTAGCGAAGGCCGCTGCATTGCGAAATTCCGCCCGCCGCGCGCGCGCGCGCCGCATAATCGGGAAGTACGTGGACGCTACAAACGCCACGCACCCGCGCGTATCCTGCTGACCCGGTTGAGCGGCAAATTACGACGCGCCCGCGAAACTCATTTGCAGCGAATCTTTAATTAAACGCGTCGGGTAACGCGGCCGATTGTCGCCCGGCGCGCTTCGACACGCGGCACTCGTGTGCGATTATTGTCCGCCGTAAAGTAAAACGCTGGCGAGACGGATACGATGCTCGCCGCGAGATTCCGTGATTCCACAAAGCCGCTAACGCTGTTTTAACCCTTTAACGCCTACTGGTAACTATAGTTACCAGAAACGCATTTAAGAATCCATAACTTGGTCGAAAAAGGAGATATTTTCGTTTTCTTTGCACCTGCACTGCAAAGGTGAATTCTTCTTCTAAAAATGGTATATAGATTGTATGTAGATTCGGTTTAGTCTGTTTTTAGCTCAGTTTTAATGATAACATGTTTTGTCAAATTCCAAGTAGACGTTCTAGAAGTGCACTATAAATGAATAGATTGGTATCTGTTATAATTTTATACATTTGGAAGCTTTCTCAGATGCAAAGTGTAATGAAATTAAAAGAATACAGAAATTCAAAATGGCGAATCCAATATGGCGGACACGAAAATCAAGAAATCAACCTATTTTCGTGAAACCTGGTGACCTACGTCTTTTATGCGGCGAAAAATGAAG
This sequence comes from Harpegnathos saltator, assembly GCF_003227715.2. Lineage (NCBI taxonomy): Eukaryota > Metazoa > Arthropoda > Insecta > Hymenoptera > Formicidae > Harpegnathos > Harpegnathos saltator. The sequence goes on along the minus strand of NW_020229993.1, from coordinate 58,145 downwards.
GGACGATTGATTATTTAAATGGTGATCTATAAGATATTCTTCTGAAATAGTAAGTTTGACGCTCTGAATGATAAACTTCACTCACAAATATAGTAAAGTTTCAGCTCAAAAATGTCAAGCTGACTATCAGAGTTATGTCGTATAGATTATCCTTCATTTTCCTCTGCATAAGTTGCTCATTTCGTATCATGCTTTTAGGATCCAAGTCATATTTACCAATAAATAAAAAACGAACGATAAAAAAACCAAACTAACGAAACCAACAAACGAAAAGCGGAAACTTCATGTACTCATTTATTCAGAAGTAAACGATTGATGCTGATTTTCCGTGTAATTGTTTCACGGTTTTTCCATCTGGATAATCATCTCTCAGTGTGTCCATGTTTATCATTTTCACCGTTATATTTACAAAAGAAATACAAATTTATTCGTTCAGAAGTGGACTATTACTTTACGTTTTCCGTTCAAAAGTCGATTGTTAGTTTTCGTTTTTCGTACGTCAGGAAGTGTCACAACAAGCACATGCCTGTTAAGGAAAACAGTAAAAGACGTCGATTGTGCAGCTCGAAAGAGAAGCAAAGCAGGACAAAAATAATTTCCGAAACCTGTAAAATTCCCCTCTGCATCTCTCGATGCTTTATGCAATTCCATTCCGGGTGAATAAAGATCAAGTTCTGAATATGAGTTTTATGTTTCGAGAAACTTTTTCAACCATTAGGTATGATATATTAAAATTATTAAAACTAAAAAAGATTCAACCGATCAGGCGTATTTTTCGCTTCTGGGAGTAGTCTCTGCTTGGAAAGGTAGTTTTTTGTAGATATAAAATTCTGATATTTTTTTGGGTCATCACTACTTATAGTCTCAATTCAAAAAAATTCAAATTTTATTCTTAAAACACTTATAAAAAAGTCGGGCGTTGAAGGGTTAAACGTCTTCGCGATTTGCCGTTTTGTGGATCGCGTGGCTATCTATTCGTGTACGAGTTCGGATCGGACATACGAAAGGGGAAAAATCGCGCGAATGCTCATATTTTGAGTTTTTATAGATTATAATTGAGATGAGGGTCCCAATTAGCGACGGTGTCCCAATTAATAACAATTGCATCTGTTTTCCTTAATAAATCAGCTAACATATATATTTGTTCCAATATGTATGTACTGTACTCCAGATGTCTTATATATTGTTGAGTATAACGAGTTTTGCATGAAATGCAAATAAACCACGGTAAATATTGGAACGTTATAATTACAAATTATATATGTACTGCTGACGATGACAGTTTAAAGACAGTTGCTCGCTAACATCTTAGAAGTTGGTAATAAATATTGAGTATCTACTTGTGAGATCTGTGCACAATTACATTCGTCGACGTGTTAAAAGCTAAACTGTCATGTTACTAAGTGATGTTCCAATCAATCTTGAGAAAATATTGTATATAAATTAAAACTCTTGTGGTAAATTAGAGCAATATATGACGCAATTAAAAGCCCTGAATGAAATGCTAAAGTTTTCCAGCGAAATCAACTTTGTGTATACTTAGCTTAACACACATTTATTAATTTATTAATTTAGTTATTAATTTATTTTATTTATTTATTTATTTATTTTCATAAAGGCGCTAATTAGAACGTTCGCCTTAAAATGAAAACACATCGAGTCTTAGAGTGAGATTAACGCGTTTTCTCACTTCATCACAAGTGGAGGGGGGGGGAATATATATATCCCCCGATTCGATCGACACATTGTTCGTCTTGAAATTGACACGACACATTTGGCCTTTCGCGCCGTCAGTTATGAAAGTTTAACTCTCGACGAGATAGAGAAGAATCGCGTTTGAAGACAACGCAACTAAAACAATACGCTCGCGCACGTTATTATTACGTCGCATATCGCCTAGCAATTAAATTTTCTTCCATCTCATCGGGCGCGCACGTTAAGGTGCACGAATGCTTAATTGAATAGAGAGAACTCGCAATTCTCGCACGTTATATCGAATCATTCGCGCTTTCAGCTCATCGCGAGGACAGTTTATCCGCGACCGCTCGAGCGGAAATCTTGCGTCGCGAATTAAAAATGTTTTTGTTTATTATCGCTGAGTCACACGTTGATGCAACAAATTCGGCGATTAAGAAGCAAGCTTAAGCTACACGAAAAATTGTCTCTCGTCACGACGCGCGACAAATAAGACGCAAGCAACGATCAGTCGAGACAGTATTTTTAAACAAACAACGCGCCAGCGTGCGAGTTTCACGTCCCACGTATAAATTATTTCGTTTCCTCGTTTGTTTTCCCGTCGTGAACGCGAGCGCGCTGTACAACGTGTTTGTTATGCGGCAATAATGAGGGAAACGCCACGTGCAGCACTTTTTACTTGCAAAATAGACTTGCGAGCGGTCCCAGCGGCGTTTTTAATTACATCTGCAACTAACGGCTGCCGGCCGTTTTATCCTCGAGTTCTTCATTCGTCTATTCGACGTTATCCGCGCAGCGGCCGCAACGATTCGCTATTTATTATCGCGCCGAGCGTTCAACTCGCAGCTTCGGTCCTTTCTGCAGACTTCTGGCTCTCCCGCATCGCTTGAAAAATGTAACTCGCGCACACGACGAGTGTTTCAGTCGAGTGTCGCTTATGCACACGCCTACGCATGTGCGCATACACTCGCGTTGATTGTCGGTGCTGTGTATGTGTGCGTCGTGCAAATTTAATTGAAGCACGTAAGAATCGCGAGGACTCCAGCCGAGCGCGTCGCGAAAATCATTGAAACGCTCTCTTCGCCTCGTGTTGTTTTCCTCGTCCCGGAGAAAAGTATCGCCTTTATTATTTAGCCGGCAGGTATTATACTGAATAAATAAATTACTCGCGCAGATTAACGGATGTTTCAATATCCGTTTCCATTTGCATCTTTCCGCCCGTCGAAGATAAACGACGGAAGCTAAAAACTCGCATGAGTAATTTAAATATAACTATATACGGCTTTCCGGTTAATCCCGCTCGAGTAGCCTCTCTTTCTCTCTCCTCCATCAGAGAGGGATAGAGAGAGAGAGAGAGAGAGAGAGAGAGAGAAATATAATGGATGTTGCTCTCCCCCATACGATATTCGGCGCGGATGGATGAAGTCAAAAGCCACGCAAGCGGCCACGATCCGTCGCGCTGCGGTTGCGAGAGGAATATTGAAGCGTGTGTGACGATAACTCAATTAGCGCGAATTACGAAAAATGAGATCTATGCGAAACGTCGCGCAACGTAGAGGGTTGCGGCGTTATGCGCCATTGGTAACATTCATTAAACGCTAAACTTAATCTCTCGCAGCGTCTCCCCGTGACGTCTCGCGGTCACGACCGGCCGCAATCTGCCATTACGTAATCGCGACAACGCTGGCGTTAACGCCGGCGCATTGCGCAATTACCCAAATCTTTTGTCTCTCCGTGTTATTGCGCTAGCAAGTCCCGCGCGGCCTCCACGCCTGTAAGACGCGCGTATTCGCGAAAGCGTGCGTGCGAAAGCTGGTTTGCGACGTAATAAGCTGCGCACCGTAATCGTATGAACGCATTAACGGCCGCCTAAAACACTTTAGCGGCCGCTTGGGCTACGCAACTAGGCGTTTTCGTCTCGTTTCTGCGGTCTGCCTGTATCCGAGCTTTTCTCGTCGTCGACTCTCTCAGATATCATCGGTATCAGTCGCTCTGCTTCTCCTCGCTGCGTTAGTTCTCTCTTTCTCTCTCTTTCCCCGCTAGACTTCGAACGTACAATTGTTTCTTTTTCTGAGTTCTGGGAGTGTACAGGGTGTAACAGCAATATACAGGTCAGTATGACGGGTTGCTTGCTCCTATTCGGATGATAATGCAGAGGTTTCCGAAAAAGTCATTCATTGACTTTGTTGATAATGATATTTGCCGTGTTCCCAGTTATGACAAATGCAACTAACTTTGCACCGTGTTCGCACCGTGACAGTTTACCGGCCGTTTACCGACAGGAATCGAGCCTCATTGAATTAAAGATGTTTAAGAAATGAAACTAAAAAATAAATATTACGGAATAAAGCAGAATAAATAAGAGTAATATTTAAAGAGATAAAAATAATACAACATATTTCCTGATTTCGCATAATTTCTTAATTGTTTTCTCACGTTGGAAAATTCGATAGAAATTGGAGATTAGGAAGAACGATACAGAAATATTTAAAAGTCTTATATATATATATATATATATACTGTATTTCATCCAAGTTGTTCTACAAAAAATCGCTTCTACAAAAGTATGAATAGACTACAAACGCAATATACATATTGATTGCAATTTAATCGATCGCAACTATTAAGTTGCAAAAAGTTTCGAAAAACGCCCTATTTTCGATAAAAGATACAAGACTATAATGTATCGAAAATATGTCGTTTGATAGCTGCGGTCGATTAAATTGCAACCAATATTTATACTACGTTTCTAGTCCATTCATACTTTTGCAGAAACGATCTTTTGTAGAAACATAGATGAAATACAGTATGTAAGACTTTTAAATATTTTTGTATCGTTCTTTCTAATTTCTATCGAACGTTACAACGTGAGAAAACAATTAAGAAATTATGCAAACCCAGGAAATGTGCCGTATTATTTATCTCTTTAAGTATTACTCTTGTTTATTCTGCTTTATTCCGTAATATTTATTTCTCAGTTTCATTTTTTAAACATCTTCTTTAATTCAATGAGGCTCGGCTCCTGTCGATAAACGGTCGATAAATTGTCGCAACGATCACGGTGCAAAGTTAGTTGCATCTGTCATAACTAGGAATACTGCAAATATCATTATCAATAAAGTCAACGAGTGACTTTCTCGGCAACCTCTGCATTATCATCCGAATAGGGGTAGGGAACCGGTGATACTGACCTGTATGTTGCTATTACACCCTGTACATTAGTACGAAGAAGAAGAACAGACCTGCAGATGTGTCACGAAACAATCGAGGACTTGAGTAGGTGCTGTCGAGGCAAGGGGATGTTATTATGTTCGATGTAAGAGGGAAGTATAAAATGACACTTGAGTTCAATCAGCTCACACGCACGCGCACGTACCTTTGAGTGTGTGTGTGTGTGTGTGTGTGTGTGTGTGTGTGTGTGTGTGTGTGTGCACAAATATAGCTTTCGAGAAATACCACGGTCTAACTTCTCCCATCGCGCGCAATTGTTGCGCAATTTATCGAAGTGAAAGTGTCGCAACGCCTCTCTGCCGGCGACCCGCGCGTCTTACGATACATTGACGACAGCTCACAATACGTTGACATAGCGAATCCTTTCGAGTTTAGCCAAGTGAAAATGTCGCAACCCTTCTTCCGCACTGTCTGTGCACCTGACGATGTATCGACAGCTTATAATACGTTGACGTGGCGAATCCTTTCAAAAATGCTGCTTCACTTCGCTGCGAACGCCGTGGCTTCAGAACAAGCCGGTATAAAGCCGAGCATACCCGAAGAAGCCGCAGCCGAGCTGCTCGAGATACCGTAACTTTCCCCTTATCCGCTAATTAGAACTCCCCCTCGTAAACCACCCTATCCAGGTATTCATATGCCGATGATTAAGCCTTCCCCTCGTAGATTACTCCATCCGGATATTCACGTGTCGATGGGAACAATAGACGGATACGTGTATCGCCCGAGCATATCCTTCGCCAAGCAAGCACTCTGTTACGTTTGACGCGTAAAACATAGCGGTGATAAATCGGCCGTCTCTCTCTCTCTCTCTCTCTCTCTCTCTCTCTCTCTCTCTCTCTCTCTCTCTCTCTCTCTCTCTCCCTCCCTCTCCCTCCCTCTCTCTCTCTCTCTCTCTCTCTCTCTCCCTCTCTCTCTCCCTCTCTCTCTCCCTCTCCCTCTCTCTCCCTCTCTCTCCCTCTCTCTCCCTCTCTCTCTCCTCTCTCTCTCCCTCTCTCTCTCTCTCCCTCTCTCTCCCTCTCTCTCTCCCTCTCTCTCCCTCTCTCTCCCTCTCTCTCCCTCTCTCTCTCTCTCTCTCTCTCTCTCTCTCTCTCTCTCTCTCTCTCTCTCTCTCTCCAAGAGATTTCCAAATGGGGACCGCACTGTTGCGTGCTGGTTTGAAAAGAGGGACCCACTTTTCCTCCGCGCTCCGAATCATTTTTCCTCCCCTGTCACGCTCAGCCTCGCAAAGCAAAGCGCTTTTCGCTCACGTAAAACGCCAGACTTGACGAAATGGGTCTAAGACTGAGTAAATAAGAGAAAGAGAGGGAGAGAGATAGAGAGAGAAGGCAATCAACGAGAGAAAACTCGAAAGCCGCGGTAAACGGAATCGCAGTCCCTTCCGCCGCGCGCCAATCCACCCACCGCCGACGGAGGCGTCATCGTTCGCGATCGATTCGCTGCCGTTCTGTAATCGCGACAGCGCAATAATGATTATTACCGTATGTATATAGTCAACATATCTCGTTATAAGCCGCGGCGAATAGTACGCCGCGTAGAACCACGCAAGGGCGGCTGGTCGGTCGGTCGGTCGGTCGACTGGCCGACTGGTTGGCTGGCTCATTGGTTGGCAGAAGCCACTGATCTCGCAGACAATTGCGCGTAATTAACACCAGGGCGCCTCGCTTGTTGCGGGACAACCGCGCAGTGCGGAGCGTATCAGTGTCTCGTGCCCTCTCTCTTTCTCTCTCTCTCTCTCTCTCTCTCTCTCTCTCTCGCTCTCGCTCTCTCGCGCGTTTACAGATACTATCGCGGAAATTGCTCTTACCGTTTCTCCGTCTGCTAATCCAATTCCCGTGTAGCTCGCGAGCACTGTCCTAGCCCGGCCTGCGAGCGCCGTTGTGTCGGCTGCGGATAAAGCGCGCGATAGACGTTTAACGACAGCGCACGCGATGGCTCCCGGTCTCTCTCTCTCTCTTTTCACACTCGCACGCCGCCGTGCCGCACGCTCGCAATTTTCCGCGTCTCACCCCGCGTGTGGCCCCGTGAATTTCCAGGCTCCTCTCGCGTCCTCTCGCTGAGTGCGGATTCCCGCAGATTCGCCGACTCGGCGGCGGCTAACCTCGCACGCGCCGTCTCGCGGGGGATACGTTTTGTCTCGAGGGGGGATTAGTTCGCGTCGTGGGAGATCATCGTGATACATCGATGCACCTAGAGATGCAACGAGAGTTAGACGTCCGGAAGACCGCGCCTCGCTGATCAATATATCGGATGCGTACATCTAACTCGCGCTTCATTTATGCATCCTCTTCGTTTATTCATCCCGATGGCCCGGAAGACAAACACATCGCCGATTAATATAGAACGCGCATATTTGGTGCATACTTCATTCGCTTCCCGCTTGCTTGTTTATTTGTTTCTCGAGCTCGCTGTACCCAATCGGGCATTACCGCCGGCCGCTGCCGGAAAGATAGCCGGAAAGATAGCGGAAGCAGCTAATGCGTCCGCCAAGTGCGTGCGTCCCGGTTGGTTGCGACCGACATATACCGGTGCACTTTCATTGTTGCGCAAGCCATTGCGGAGTTGATCATTTTCCTTTGACCCACCGTGTGTGTAGATACCTATCAGGGAAATTGCTCTCGCTGTTCCAACGGCAACTAATTCAATTTCCATGCTGCATACCGCCTATGTAGAGATCGCTGTTCAATAGGCCGATACACGATCACGAGTCACGAATAGAAATGACATTCGATAAGACGTAAGAGGTAAAGTCTCAAACGGATAATTGCAAAGCAGGAAGCAAAAGCACACGACGCAGGGTCTGGGGAAAAATTTTAAAACCTTCCTAATTATTTCTTCACCGTGTGAAAGTGAAGTGAAAGAAATTATAAGATTACGTTACATGAAAAAATGCACTTACTGTACATTTTAATTAGAGGATCGTACTGTATGAGGAAATATTCTCACTCCTTAATCTTAATTAATAAGACTATATTACGAAAGAGCATATACTTATCATACGTATTCTCTCTCTCTAATTTCCGGCGGAATTTCTTCTGTCGCATAACCGTGAGAAGAATCCACTGCAAGTTCCACACAAAACTTTCCGCACTCGATTCGCACACTTCGCGGTTACTCCGGCCCGACGATTTCCGCGACTTTTAAAGTGAAAGATGCAGCGAAAGGTATAAACTCGTCGGCGATCTATCACGCGGTAAAGCGAACGGATTATTACAACCGCTCGCAATTATTGAGCCGAGACTCAGGTGAGAGACGTTGACGCAGAGATAAAGCGCGGCGGCCACCTAACGATTACCGTAAACTAGTTCCAAACGTGTATCTGTAGGTATCGCACAGGCGCGCGCGCGTGTATCGTCGGCGTCCGCTACTTGCAGCGAGGCGCATTGTTGCGCGCGCCACTCCCTTCGTATACGCAGCGATACCATCGTCGAAATTTCTATTAGCGTTTCCGCGACTATTAATCCGATTCCGCTCAGACGCCGCGGAACCGCGTCTGAATGGCGGCGGCGGTGAGATCGCCGGAGCCGATCAGCGTCGCGATGTCGTCCGCGAAATTACGACGACGTAATGATAGCTCGATACGATCCGAAAGAATCGTCGGACAACGGGCGGACATTACGATGCAAATTAGGGGATGCCGCCACAGCCGTCCAGGGGTGGTTCAAGCCGCCCGTACCACGTCGCGTTCGCGTCAACCCTTGCGAGCGATGTCAAATACCTTGCCGCGCGAGCACGCGCGGCGTATCAGCGTCGCGAGCGAGCCTGCCCTGCCCTGCCCTCGTGCGCAGATACTATCGCGGGAATTGCTCTTAGCGTTTCTCCAGCTGCTAATCCAATTCCCATGCAACGCGCACTTCAGCCTCGCGCCGATTGCAAGCAGTAGTGGCGGCCCTACGAGCGAGACCAGACGACTGATCCTGGGATAAGAAGTTGACGACCGACTTGGAATAAGAGAGGATGACGAGCTGCAGCGACTATCGCCGGGAATAGATGTCACACGAGAGTTTCCTATCGGGGAGTGCGCGCGCGAGTCGCTCGTCTTCCGAATTTGACGGAGGTAATCGTGGATTCCTCCTCCGTGTCGCCCTCTTCACGGTCGACTCCCGTTGAACTTTCCACGTTCGAGTTATCTCATATTTTGACTGTACAGCGAAATGTAATTATGGAGTATAAGTGTCATATCTCGTAAATATCATATGTCAAGTATATTATAATACAAGTTGAAAAATATTATAATACAACGTGGCTCTCTTACACACACACACACACACACACACATACATATACCGATGACCACGCATGATGTGGATAACAAACCAAGACGGATATCATAATTTATAACAACTTTACATGTTTTCTTTAACGACTGATATGGGTCTATATTTATCTTAAACGTGTATCCTAAAATTTATATCTCATCACAAGTTTCAAATCAAATTAAAAATCATCGTAACTGCAAACGTACCACTGACAGCGACATTTTAAAAGTTGATATCAGATGCCTGTTTCTTAGACCTGTGCAGTTATTATTTTTCAAAACGAAACTGTGTCAATGAAGAAAACAAAATGAAACTATCACATCATTCCTGAGAGAAAAATATTATAAATGAAAATCTCTTTCCAGAAATTAAATAAATATAACGCGACTAAAGTCCCAAAAAATTCGAGCTTTCAAGAAAAATCGACTTTGTGTATCTAGCATAACACGTATATTAATTTATTTATTTCGACGGGGTTATATAGTCACTAATTGGTACATTTATCTTAAAAATTTGGTACACGAAAAGTGCTAACATATTATATTGTTTTTATTTTCTCTTTAAAAACTTCCTCTAAGACGGATGAAATTTAAAATACAAAATTTTACTTCAAGTCGGCTAAAATGCACAAATATGTGCTCATATATTCCGTAATGTTTTAATAGTCTTGACGATATTTTGCACACTTATTTATCGCATGCGCTTCCTCTCTTATTCGACGCCCGAAGGATCCTCCGATAAAGGGGCATATATGATCGATAGATTCCGCGAGGACTGAATTCCAGCGTTATTCGCGCTCCCAGATCGTCGTCTCGTCGCGCCTATCGATAAAAGTATTTCGCAGCTCGCAGGAATACATCGCGGTTTTCAACGAGCACCTTTGTCGCTTGCGCGAGATATCATCCCCGTCGCTCATCCTCACGTGAAATATTGCTATATTGATATATATATATATGCGTGTGTGTGTGTGTGGTGTGTGTGTGTGTGTGTGTGTGTGTGTGTATCGCCTGCGCGAAATGTATTCCGGCAGTAAGAGAGAGAGAGAGAGAGAGAGAGAGAGAGAGAGAGAGAGAGAGAGAGAGAGAGAGAGAGAGAGAGAGAGAGAGAGAGAGTGAGAGAGAAGGAGGGAGGGAGGGAGAATCTTTCTCTCTGGAAAAATATCTCCGGTCGCGCCCGATACGACGGCAGAACAAGTAACGGAAATTGTGAGATAGTGCTGAAAACTTCCACATACAATGAGCGCCAATCATAGCGAATCGTATCGTGGGAGTTTGGTAGATTGGGAAGGGTTGAGGGGAGCGGAAAACCTTTCAGTGCGGAACATTGTCGCCCGGAGAACAAAATCTTGCCACGATGGATATTCGAGAGGGATCGGCCTTCTTGAGTTTACCCACATAATAGCGCTCCATCGGTGGGTATCTAATTTCCGTCGCCATGCAAGATACCGTTTCTTTACTTTGTATACGTAGTCTTTACATTAGGCGAAGAGTCTTACATGAACGTCCCTTGTCTCCTCCTCACGGCGGGTTAACTGAGATACGATACTTCCAAGATACACGCGCTCGTGTCGCGATTTTTATATCGTCTCGTCGCGCAGCGTTTAACATCCTCGGCTCTCGATCGCGCGACATTTGATCGTTCTTGAATTAGAGACTCGCGCTCGGCGAATATCCCGAGACAAATTTTGACCCCGCTTGGCGATATTCCGATGTACGACGTCGCGAGGAGCTGTGTCAATGAAATATTTATTTAATTATTACCAGGAAGTATTCTATCCAAAGAAAGAAAATATAAAGAAATGAAAAAAAAAGGAAAACAAGGATAAGATGAAATAATGAGGAATTTTCTTTGCCTACTTTGAATTTTTCGCTCGGATTATTTTATATTTTTAATCTAAAACGAAACATAATTATATAATATAAACATTTTATAAGTGTTATATGAGATATACATTATCTGAAAAGTATCATAACATACAATATGGATCATATCGTGAGTGATCCACACGACATGAGCTTTTACGAAGAGAATCCGCATTTTGCATCGGTTATCAGATAAAATATATCACTTATCTGCGATCTACAATTTTTTCTGTTTTTTAATAAATTCCTGCAAGTGGCAGTTTATATCTATCGTTCTTCCACGGAGCGAATGAACGATATCTAAATTACTCTTGCTTCGTCTCGCTTCGCTCGATGTCTCAGAACGCGCTCTTAAAGAATGCGTCGCGCCGACTAGCCGCATCGCACGAGTGACACGTGTCTCACATATTTCTAACACGTTTGTTAGCCTACGGGCTAATTCCATCCACGAGCAGCGCGAGCATTCCGCGCGAAAGTAATGGCCGTGGCCGCGCGGTAGCCTTAGGATTTGCAGCACGCGTGTCAAATGTTCGCTACGGTCACGCGCGCGTCTCGAGTGCACTCTATCCCCATCAGCTTCGCGAATCGATCGACTCGCAGTAGCCGCTGCCGATTCAACAGTGGAGAAACGTCAGGAATGCCTTTTCGCTTGACAAAGTGAACCTTAGCCGAGCGTCGTAAGTAGCACTTTGCTACGAAATACGACAAGTGAGGACTTCATTTCCCCTTCGAGCGCTTCGAGTCATTTCACAGTTTTACAGCTCGCGATATCATACACCGACGAATGAACGAGACGATCATTTCGCTCGCGTTGCAAACGCGTGCCACCTTTCGCGACAAAGGATAAGGAGATCGCGAGAGGAGAACAAAATCGTCGGGGATCGAACGCGCTCCGGCCGGCCGCCGCCGCCGCTTGAACGACGACGACGAACAAAAGCAGATCCGGGAGATCACAGAATCGTTGATTGATGATTAACGGGAGCGGGCGACCGCACGAAAGAAGCGGGCGCAATTTGCTGATTCTAGTCGCGACGCGGCGCGCATCGATTTGCGGCTCGTTCGCTCTCGGCAGAGGCGCCGTAACCGAGAGAGACGACGGCTGTGGGATCGCAGGGAGAGGCCGAGGTTAAGGTCTAGGGTACACGGTCTGCGGCCACGCAGCCCGGACTTATAATAGATGCACATGGCGTACTGCCAACGGCGAGGCGCCACAATATTGCCGCTTAGTCACCTCGACCGAGCTCCTCTTTGTCCGCGGCGCGGGTGAGAACGCGCCGCCCCGGCGATGCGATAAATAACAGAAAGCGCCGCGGAAAATCTGAATATTTATGAGAGAATTCGGTAGACCGTCGCGACCCGCCCCGTCTTCTTCTCCCCAGCTCTCTCTCTCTCTCTCTCTCTCTCTCTCTCTCTCTCTCTCTCTCTCTCTCTCTCTCTCTCTCTCTCTCTCTCACGAGGACACGCGTGCAAGGAGTGCGGATTATCTTGCCACTTAGCGCTCGTCGCCGAGCGTTCATTTCGGAGTCCTTTTCAAGCGGGAGTTCGGGGCAATTTAGGGAGCGGCTCCGCGTCCGTCTCGATTATCGACGCGAAAATTCGCTTATCCGTCTGCGAAAGTGGACGGGAAAGAGAGGCCGTGGAAATCGTCTGACGGTATTTCGCTGGGGATACTCTCGGCGCGATATACTATCGAGGCAGCAGGGCACGCTTGGGGACGGCGCTTGAAAGAGGAATTTACCGTCGGGGAAATGTGATTTTTCGTCGCCCAGGCGCAAGGTAACTCCCCCCCCCTCTCGTCCTTTACAGCCGCTTGGAAAATAGCTCGGTATTACTCGGATTAAACCGGAGGTTTACACGATGACGGTTATGCAGGGTATTCTCTCCCTCTCCCTCTCTGTCTCTCTCTCTCTCTCTCTCTCTCTCTCTCTCTCTCTCTCTCACTCTCTCTCTCTCTCGTTCGCTCGCTCGCTCGCTCGCTCGTTCTCTCTCCGAGTATATCATACTTCTACAACGGTCGTTTGTGTTGTTATAATCTTCACGATAGGCTGGACATGTACGGAAACTTACATGTTAAGCTGTGATAGGAGCGGCGTGTAAGCTGCTTATAAGATCCATCGGTGTTCCAATATCGCGCAGCTAAGTCTCTTAACGTACCCGGTAACTTCCTCGGGCTCAAGGCAACTTCTCCGCACGTAGACAAGTGTTGTGTGTGTGTGTGTGTGTGTGTGTGCTAACTGTCTGCTCCTCCGTGGCAACACGCACCCCGCCGCGCGTGTACGACGCGCTCGCTCGCTCGCTAGCGGGTTTAAATAACGCTACGTGACTTTGAGAAGAGACAAAATAACAGAGCGACTTCGCGGCGCACAATGTTACGAAGGGAGCGCGGACGTGATCCGATAACGTTCCGATAATGTTTCTCGCCGCGGAGCTCTGGACGTCCGTTACGGCGGTTCTCTCTCGTCAAGAATCGCGGCGACAGTTCGACGTTTTCTCCGACCGCGAAGCTCGGGATATAACGAGAGAGAGAGAGAAAGAGAGAGAGAGAGAGAGAGAGAGAGAGAGAGAGAGAGAGAGAGAGAGAGAGAGAGAGAGAGAGAGAGAGAGAGAGGTACGTGAATTCCCGGCAGAATTTTCAGCTCCTCCGCGGCGAGGCCGATCGGAGGGCGAATTATAACGCGAGCGATGATTTACCGCGAGTATTCTGGGATGTTGCGATGCCTCCGAGGATCAAGATTCGTTTACCTGCGCCTTGGATCGATTCATCATGGAGCACCTTGCCTTTGTTCGCCGAATAAAAGCATCTTGCTCAGCTGGAATGATTCCGAGAAAACCGTCCTGTGCTGAAACCGCTTCGTAAAATCGCTCTCCGGGATGCTGATCGAATATCCCTTCTTCCCGTACTTTAAAAATGTTCGTTTCCCCACTTCTCTCATCCGTCACTCGCCTTTGACGAATGGTTCCGCCGATACTCCGTCGAGTTCCGACGAAGATAACGCCTCCTCATTTCCTCATTTAATTACTAAAAATATCAAATCGCTTCCATCATCCTAAGATTACCGCCGATCGCCGACATCAACCCGATCAATATCGAAGTCCAGCTCAGCGCATCGAAGGCTCGACAGTATAGACGAGTTTATTTTAGCCCTACGTTGCGCTGAGGTCGCTGTCGCTTCGCAAGTTACGGCTCTATAAGTAGAACGCGAAAAAGAGCGCCAAGCACGCGGATAACGCGCGCCTCGAACGAAAATTCAAAATTTTCGCCGCAACTTACCTCGGCGCAATCGCCATATCAAACACAGACGAAAATCAATTGAGCAAAACGCCGCAGGAGACGAGGAAAAGGAAGAGAGGAAAGGAGAGAGAAAAAGAGCGAGAGCTCTCTCTTTCTCTCTCTCTCTCTCTCTCTTTATCTCTCTCTCTCTCTCTCTCTCTCTCTCTCTCTCTCTCTCTCTCTCTCTCTCTCTCTCTTTATCTCTCTCTCTCTCTCTCTCTCTCTCTTTCTCTCACGCGACGCGAATTGCAAGTCAAACAACTAATTGCTAAATGGTCCACGAATGGTGCATGCAGTCAGGAGAATATCGGATGGCGCCAGACAATTAGCTTAGTAAATTTCACGAAGAACTTCTTCGCCAGAACACATGGACGAAAGGAGCCACGAAGAGAGCGCACTGAGAGAGGAGGAGGAGGAGAAAGAGAAATAGAGAGAGAGAGAGAGAGAGAGAGAGAGAGAGAGAGAGAGAGAGAGAGAGAGAGAGCGGGAGAGTAGAGACGACGTCGGCACGATCGAGTTAACTTTAATTGCTCGCTTGGCTACATAATAAATGACACTGCAGACGCCGCGGCGAGAAATTATTTCGGCCTCGGCCTTACCGCCCCGGCGAATTTTGCACGCGAAAGTCTACTGGCGGAGGCCCATATCGACGGAGCCGCCAATTATTTTACGACGTCCAGGTGCACGATCCGTCACTCGTCCGTGTCACTCTCGACGCATCAGGATAGTCCTTCCGGCAGAATTTATCGTCGGAATCAAGCGGAGAATGCCTTTAACGAGAGTCACGAAATAACGTCCGAGGTGAAGTTGCTCGGCGCCGTATCGACGGGGAAGCTGCGCTTCTCAGGAGCAGCATTTCTATCTCGGGACAAGCTATTTATGTACGGGGAAATAAACGAAGAAATATATCAGGGACGCTCTCTTGTAAATAATCAAGTATTTCAAAGTGAAACGCATCTGAAATTGTACGCGGAGAAAACAGATTGAATAGACTGAGAACGAACGAATCAAACGCGTTTTAAGTTGAAGGAGACAGAATTTCTCGTTTTTATAAACCAAATTCAGTTTAAGGAGCCAGAAATTATGGACTTTTCAATTGAAACGCCTTTGGCACGTTCACTCCTTCGGAAATTCTTTTCTCCGTATGTATCCCCAATATTTATATATACTTTATTTTACTTGCTTCGGAAATTAAAGCGAAGGCGAAAAAAATTCGCATGGATACGAAATATTGATTAAGCTCCGGGTTTTTTTTACTACCTACTTCGCTGCATCTTTCCCTTTCTTCTCTCAGGGAACAACCGGTTCTGCCGAAACACCGCGGAACTGATCAGAATCGGTAGATGCAATTTCATGATTCTTATTAGAGCATGCCTGGAATTAAGTCGCCACGACGCTCTTCCGGCCGAAGTGCTCGATACGTCGCCACTCTCTCTCCCTCTCTTACATTTCTCACGTTTTTTTATCCACCGTAATTTTTTTATAATTTTTTTATTTATGACAACGACGGCTATGTCTGTACATCACTCGCCGGCATATGAATGCGTATTTTGCCGAGCAAATTATCGCGATCGTTTTGAGGAACTCGTCCCGCGTGACAGACCGATTCTTTTCTCTCTCTTCTCTCTCTCCTATGTTATTCCAAAGCCGGGACATTCGCCGATCTTTACGCCGAATCTGCACAATTATGTAATTTTTTTTAATGCAAAATGTCGTCTCCTGCCTTTTGCTCTTACTTTTACAGGATTGCTCTTTTTGTAAATCCCTCAGCCATGGGCGAGATATTACATTCAGCGTGCCGTGCCTACCGGTTTGTTACACGCATTAAACGTTTTTGTGCAAGAACGTTTCGTTCTTGTGCCCGGAGATCTCATTGTACAATCAAATTACTGTCTTACTCTCGTGCTTTTTACGTAACCAGAATGCGAACTGCCTGCCAGCCTGCGTGCGTGCGTGCGTGCGTGCGTGCGTGCGTGCGTGCGTGCGTACGTGCGTGCATGCGCTGAAATAAATCTGGTTCGCCAACGTGATCAGCGCTCGTTATGGCCACTTTTTCGCACGATTTCGCGCAGACACTAAAGCGGCAAGACCGTGAACGGGGGTGAACGCGGCCGAGCGGGCGAGAACGGATATATGTTTTACAATTGTGTATTTTAGTGTTCTGTATAATTACATTTTCATTGAACACAATAATTCCTCATTAGCATGCGCGTTAAATATTATTGCTTTATCGAACACAATTCGCATCACGGATTATGCAACATTCATAACACACACATTTATCATAAAATATATGTACAATAAAACGCACGCGTGATGTGAATCGTAATACATTATGGCCTCCTATATAATTGTAGCAATTTCTTTTTTTCCATTTGGAAACATTGTGATGTATCTCACGTTAATCCTTTGATGCATGATGGTAATCCACGTTACTGTCTAAACTTCTTTACTTTTTGGCCGTTTGTTATCTAATTAACGCATTTAGATCGGTTCTTTTGCATTTTACTGATATCTTAGGGATAGAAGAATATAAAAAAAATAGTTTAGGAGGACTTGTTATTTATTGCAAAAGTTTTATAAATAAACAAAGAGCAAAAAAACCTATTTTTTTCTGGGATCTCGGATTCGTGATCAGCGACCCAAAAAACCATTGTATACTAAATTTCATAAATAATAGATCAACAGAAAAATGTATGCTTCGAAGAGTTACGTGATACGTGATACGTGTATAACAAGCGAGTTACATATATGTAAAATAGTATATGTTGCATAAACGTTAGTCATTTCAAATATTTCACAAATTTATATATCCCCAAATCTTGTCATATCAATTCAGCGTAAATATCAGATTTACTCTGAAAATACATTTTTAATCCTGATAAGTTCACCACTTCACTTCAGTCGAGAATATTATATTAAAACAAAAATTCGATTTAGTTTCTGTATAGAGCATGAAGTTTATAATATTTTTGAAAAGAAAATAAATTTTTCTTTCGAATACATGATAATGAGTTCTTCTAACATTTGTCACGAATATACTTAGGAGAGTATTCACGAAGAAAATGATGTCCTTTATTGAAGACAAGCATTACTTGAGAGACGGAAGACTAAATTATCACTTTTCTTAGCGATATACAACGAAATGATATTTTTCTCTGCACGCGTGAACAGAATCAGTATCGTTTGTTTCAGAATGAACATCAACTCTCTCTCGTGTTTCCCGAGTTGTCTAAATTTTTTATAACAACCGAACATTCGCAGTGTAACAATTGCAACAAATTGCTTCCGTTCGGAGCGACTTTGAATATTCGCCGTTCACACGTTCATAATTTTTCTCACCTCCGCCCCTGTCTCTCCTCCTTTCTCTTTGTCCCTCTCCGCCTTTAAATTGTTAAGAACAAAGGCGCGCGGCTCAGCTTTTTCCAGAGTCGGCATTGCCATCGGCCCAATCGTCCCACTTTCTGTCGCACATCGCAGATCGCAGGTGCGAGTAGGATCCCAACTTTTCTCTATTCCCTCCCCTATCCTCTCCCCGTCCTTCCCCACATTTCACCCACCATTCTCGCTTCTCTTTTGCGCCGTCCGCCTTTTTCCTTATCCCGTTCTCGGAACAAGGGACGCTTAAAGCACTTCCATAGAGAGACGACTAATTAGAGCGATTTAGCGTCCGTCGACGGCGTTTATTTGGAATGCAAATGTCGTGAGACCGACCGTCGTTCTCTTCTTCCTTCCCCTCCCCCTCTCCCATTCCACCCATATCCCCCATCATTCTCCATGGCGTATCGCCGACTGATAAATGTCCGGAGGACTTTATCGCGACGCCAGTTACCGCGCCTTGTCCGAGGATGAAAATTGAAAGGGCCTGAAAAGAGCATGCCATTTGTACCTCTTCATTCGCGCGCATTCTCTCTCTCTCTCTCTCTCTCTCTCTCTCTCTCTCTCTCTCTCTCTCTCTCTCTCTCTCTCTCTCTCTCTCTCTCTCTCTCTCTCTCTCTCTCTCTTGCGGCGCGTCAGAAGAGAAGAAACGGCGGAGCAAATGACAAAACGTCACGATAAGGCAATTATTCGTTTTCATAATTCGGAGGCGATTCAGAACGGCTGTTATCTTGTTTTTCCCTTTTCTTGCGCGAATTTCATCCTGCCAAAAGGTCTCCTCCGAGCGGAAAGATGGAATTATGAAACAGCTGCGATTTAATGATGACGACCGAGTCAATTATGCGGCGGGTTTTCACGCCGGCGGACTTTTCTGTGAAGTGACTGCGGCAAGAATCTAAATAGAGCAATATATGTGTCGTAACTCGCGCGCGCGCGCGCATACACACAACGGCGAGCGCAATCCCGAGCGTGTGCACGCAGTCGCGCGACTCTTTTCGCGACTGGCAAAATCCGTCCGTCGTTCGCGAATAGCGCCGCTCACGCGAAACTTTTTCTCGCACGCCAGTAGCAGCACTTTTGGCCGTAATTACGGCAACAAAAACAAGTCGAACGTTTCGCGCAGCTGCGCACACCGTAAAGCGTACGCCGCATCGGATAGTATCGCCGCGAATGGATAATCCGAATTTACGTCGCGTGAAAATGAATGTTTTAATTGACGCTACCGTCGTTTGCTGTTTTATATCGCGCTGAATACGATCGCTTGTATCAAACGGATCGCGTGCACGCGCTCCCTCCCTCTCTCTTTCTCCGTGGCAACACACACGGCGCGGGAGAACGTCGAAAAATTTCGACGGGCGCGAGAAACGCTTGTTAATAATTAAAACCGCCGTTACGCATACACCGTGAAAACTGCGGCCGCAGTTCGGGAAAGCGTTAAACTGCCTGGTCGCGGTCGTGAATATAAACGCTGCGCTCTCTTCTCCTCCCCCCCCCCCCTCTCTCTCTCTCTCTCTCTCTCTCCCTCTCTCTCTCTCTCTCTCTCTCTCTCCAACTAGCCGTATGAATTGGCCAAATATACGTAGTTATGCGCGTGCTTTTCTTCCCCACCGCGTAACTTTGCCGGGGACGTTCCGCGGTTCGTTAACCCCTGGCGGATTAATATCGTTTGCCGTGTAATCCTTCCACGGGAGACGAATTTTTCACTCTGGCAAACGACGCTCTCTCGCTCTATCTCCCCGTCTCCTTCGTCTCTCGTGTTTCTCTCTCTCTCTCTCTCTCTCTCTCTCTCTCTCTCTCTCTCTCTCTCTCTCTCTCTCTCTCTCTCTCTCTCTCTCTCTCTCTCTCTCTCTCTCTCTCTCCTCTCTCTCTCTCTCTCTCTCTCTCTCTCTCTCTCTCTCTCTCTTCCTCTTTTTCTCTCTCTTTATCCCTGTAATGGTCAGACCCTTGCGAGAGTCACGCCGCTTAAGCTTGCGACGCGCCTCCCAGCGGTTTCCTTGTGATGACACGCGTGCATACAGCGGCTAAAAATATAAGATATCTTTTTAATCTCAAACAATCTCCGCGGGCTAATGGTCCCTCAGATGAAGATATTCCCAGAGATTCCGCAGGTTCCTCCCAGCTGCTCGAAGATGCAGACGTCCTCGCGAATGATAACGTTCTACGACGCGGGAAACAACACCGTCTCCGATTAATAGGTTCGCTCCTTTTGTTTGCAATTTCAGAAAATATGTGTCTTCCAAAAGTCCCTCGAGGATCTCTCCTCGCGGATGGCCGGCGCCGAGGCGATTCAGAGCGGCTGGCAGAATCCAAACGACGCCAACGAGGCGACGGAATTGCTGGAGCAGTTGCAGAAATTCGGCGAGCGACTGGTACCTATCCAGAGAAACATCGAGGACGCGAACGACCAGGCGAGCGTCTTCGCGTCGAGCAGCGTCATCGTTTCTCACGCTTTACTGGCGAAACTCGAAGATCTGAACACCAGGTATGCTTTAACGGCCGCGTAAAAATTTATCGCGCGGTCTTAGCGCTTCCGAACGAAACTCTCTCGCGCGCGCGCGCGCGCGTCCTCTCTTTCTCTCGCATGCGTGTATACGAGGTGTGTCTCGAGACCGCGATGCACTTAATTTTAATGACAGATTCTACCGGAGCAATCCGCAGGCCGGATCTCTCGGTCGATATCGAGATCCTCCTCCGAGAAAGTAGAGAAACGATAGGTGCGCGATCGCGCGAAAATATCCGCGTGAGATATCCTTTTTACGAGCGTCTAAGGTTCCGAGACGGTGTACAAAGCGTTTCTCTTTCCGCTCCTCGAGAAGCCACTTTGTTTTACGTGCTGGGTATCGTCGGTACATCGTGACGGGTTCGGAATTGGCACACCAGGCTTATTCCGAGGCGAGCCGCCTCGTAAAACGGGGGACTTTGATTTTGGGACGCGCAAGACGGGGTTAACTTTTTCATGTATCTTCGCAGGTGGAAGGTGCTGCAAGTCGCAGTTGACGAACGTTACAAGTTGCTAAGCGGATTCGGGAAGGATGGCAGCACTCCGGGTAGTCAGGCTTTCCTCGCGAGCAGCGTAGAACCACCATGGGAGAGAGCCCTCACACCCGCCAAAGTGCCTTACTATATCAAGTAATCGATCCTCCTTGCATCTCGTACAGTCGCCTCAAATTTCCCAAATCGCCGCGACGCGCGGTTACTCCGAAGGCGAGGCCGAGACTCCCAAAAGGAGAATGCTGACTCTTCCGGATTTATTTATTCAGATCTGCATCATATTTGCTTATCGTCTAATTTATTTGAACGATTATTTGATTTATTCGATTTGCTTAAGAATTTCGACTGCACTCTCTACCAAAGCGATTTTAGAGTTGCGTCATCTAAAACATAACATTACTTCAGTTGTATGTATCTAAAATCTAAAATGGAAGAATGTCGACCTCTGTTACTTCGCATAGTTGACTCCCGAGAAGCTTAATATCTGAGACAAAATCGTCTTCTTGTAGCCATCATTTGGAGACTACGCATTGGGATCATCCGAAGATGATTGAGCTGATGTCTTCTCTCGCGGACCTAAACGAGGTTCGCTTCTCCGCGTACCGAACCGCCATGAAGCTGCGCACCGTACAAAAGCGACTGTGCCGTGAGTATCGCCTCACCCTTGGTGATCAATCATACCTTTATCGCTGATTAGTCAGCATCGAGCGTTCATTAACTGTCACCATTTTCTCGATTAATCACGCGCATCCACGATACATTGTGTACACACAATACATTAATGTAGAAATTACTGTTCTCCGAGAACACATAATCATATACGTATATATTTATCCTTCTATCGTTTTAGTGGACATGCTGAGCCTCGCCACCGCGTTGGCACAGTTTGATTCACACGGGCTTCGGGCACAGAATGACAAATTGATCGACATCCCCGACATGGTAACAGTACTGACATCGCTGTACGAAGGAATCGCAGTGGACAACCCGGCACAGATGTCTGTGCCGCTTTGCATTGACCTGGCCATCAATTGGCTCCTCAATGTATACGACAGGTACGTTAAGCGAATATGCCTGCTTAAAGAAGCGAATTCAACTCGTATCTCGTTTCTTCTTATTTCCTTCGTCAAACTTGCTCAGTCAAAAAGTTCAGTTCGATTCTTCAGTCAAATTTTACTTGTCCTATGCAGTTGCTCCTCGTTAACACTCAGAGAAGTTTTATTTTTCAACTTCTTTTTATGCCTTACCTTTTTCTGCCTTATTAAAAAATGCGGCTTTAAGATGCCAATGATCATCATTCTATGCACACACCAAAAATAAATCTTTAATGTAAGAAACATCTATTGAAAAAATATATCACATTTGAATTTTTTGACTGACTCGGTATACCGCTGCACCTATTGTCGTCGAACAAATCGGGGCTGTCTCTCGAGGCAGCGAAGACAATAATTAACTTGTTATCGCGTCTATTAACAAGTTTTACAACAAGTTTTACAACGTTGACGTTGCCATTTTCAGCCAACGAACCGGCCAGATTCGAGTTCTTTCGTTCAAGGTCGGGTTAGTCTTGCTGTGCAAAGGGCATTTGGAGGAAAAGTATAGATGTGAGTAATACATGAAAATCCCGCTCACTGTTAGTCTGTAATATGTTTAGAACACTCAATAACGCTTTCGCGCTACTTCCAGATCTGTTCCGTCTGATCGCGGACCCCAACAGGTTGGTGGACCAGCGCAAGCTGGGACTGCTGCTGCACGACTGCATACAAGTACCGAGACAACTGGGCGAAGTCGCGGCATTCGGAGGATCGAACATCGAGCCCAGCGTGCGCAGCTGCTTCGAGAAAGCAGGCAAAGATAAGAACGAAATAGAGGCGGTGCACTTTTTGAGCTGGCTGCAGCAAGAGCCACAGAGCATGGTGTGGCTGCCCGTGCTGCACAGACTGTCTGCGGCAGAGACCGCGAAACATCAAGCCAAATGCAACATATGCAAGGAATATCCCATCATTGGGTTCAGGTGAGACGTGTGATTCGATAATTGAATGATTCATTTTTACGGTGACAATGCGTACACAGGATGCTTCGACATCGTTGAAACGTGCTGACGTGAAAATGATTTCGCTTGCAGGTACCGCTGCTTGAAATGCTTCAACTTCGACATGTGTCAGAATTGTTTCTTCTCGGGACGCAAGGCGAAGAATCATAAGCTGACTCATCCCATGCAAGAGTACTGTACGGCGGTAAGGCGTTTATTTATTGACACTTCCGTTAAATGTCATTTGAGGAACAGAGAGAACGAAGTTTGTGTGTATATATATATATTGAATAATATTTGTCGCTTTGCAGACTACATCTGGTGAGGACGTGCGCGACTTCACGCGAGCATTGCGTAATAAATTCAAGTCCAAACGATACTTCAAGAAACACCCTCGAGTTGGCTATTTGCCCGTGCAAACTGTCCTGGAAGGAGATGCGCTAGAGAGCCCGGCGCCTTCTCCCCAACACAGCTCGCTCAGCCAGGATATGCATTCCCGTCTGGAGATGTACGCCTCTCGACTCGCCGAAGTCGAGTTGTCACGCACGAGAAGCAACTCCACCCCGGATAGTGACGACGAGCACCAGCTAATAGCGCACTACTGTCAGAGTTTGAACGGCGGCGACAACGTTAATATGCCGAGAAGTCCAGTCCAAGTTATGGCTGCGATCGATGCCGAGCAAAGAGAAGAGCTCGAGGCGATGATACGAGAACTCGAAGAAGAGAATGCGACGCTGCAGGCGGAATACGAGAGATTGCGCTCCAAGCAGACACCGGGATCGACACCGGAGGACGGTCACAGCACTAGACAGCCTGACTGTGATATGATCGCGGAAGCCAAGCTGCTGAGGCAGCATAAGGGAAGATTAGAAGCGCGTATGCAATTACTCGAGGACCATAATCGCCAATTGGAGGCGCAGCTGCAGAGACTCAGACAACTTTTAGACGAGGTACGGCAGAGTAAAAGACCCGGCACGTTGTGTATCTTTATTTTTTTTTTTATTTGCGAGAGAAATTCA
Source organism: Harpegnathos saltator (assembly GCF_003227715.2). Classification (NCBI taxonomy): domain Eukaryota; kingdom Metazoa; phylum Arthropoda; class Insecta; order Hymenoptera; family Formicidae; genus Harpegnathos; species Harpegnathos saltator. Next base: position 34,410 of record NW_020229993.1, on the reverse strand, counting down.
GTTCGTGTAACAGTTCGTGTGACGACCAGATGAAAACTCAATGATAAAAAGTATGATATCTCTGCCAAAAACGTTCGTTTGAACATTCAATTGCATTGAAACTCGGTTGAGATAACTGAGACTTGTATTGATAATCGCTACTTGAAAATTGCCTTAAGTGATACTCAGATTTGAATTTAGAGTCGGATGTGTCTCCCGGTTGAACTGCGAATATAAGTGCAGTGTCATATTTATTATACAATTTAAATGAAAAACACAAATCTAATTCTACGCTCAGATCTAAGTATCTTACGTGAGATAAATTTCAAACAACGACTATTGATACAAGTCTGAGAATAATTGATTCAGTAGAAAGTTTCTATAGGAATCTTTCTGTTTTTACAAACAAATTTTCATCTAGTCTAGGCAACAGCAAATTCAGTTACATTAACGAAATTTTCCTCTTTTCCTATGATACTCTTGATTTTGTAGCGATCGAAAAATGATTTACAAAATAGATACATCAAGCTGATCACATCTGAAATGTTCTTTTAGCCAAACGCGTCTTCACCATCGAAGACCGGAACTTTGCAAACTCGAAGTGTGACAGCATCACAATTGGCAACCGATTCTCCGGCGAAGATGAACGGCCATTATCATGATTCTCCAGGTATATATAACCGTATCTGAATCTTGACTGCTGAACTCTTGGGAAATATACGAACTCGATGGGAAATATGATGTCTTAGATTATACATTGGGATCTCTTCTCTCTCTTATAATTTGGGTCTGCTAATAATATATTCAATCGGACTATATAATGATTATACTATATCATACATATTCATTATAACTCGTACGCACAACAACCGGATGTAACGCCTTTCTGGTGGTGCTACACTAACTGCACATTAATACAGCGAAGACTCGATGAAACTTCGATCAAGCGGATTAAATAGAATTGGTCACTTTGGATAAATCTCATACGTTTTGATACATTTCTAACACACATTATCAGCTTCATTATCTTCGAAACATAGCGAATGAAAATTTGATAAATCAATAGACTCGCAGAGTATCATGACACTGATCATTCGTCATCTGCGAAGGGAGTGCCTAACGTATACACATGTGTAAACATATACATATTTAATAATACGCACTGAAAGTTAGATAAGCTTATCGCTGTTGGGTATATGGACATAGGTGGTGGAGGCTCAAACGAGGGCAGAGTGAGCAGTTTAGAGAGACCACCACCGCCGCCGCATTCTCACAGTGTCGCCCACAATGTGGGCAATCTCTTGCACATGGCAGGTTCGTTCTCAAATCTATACGTGAATTTGATCGTGTGTCAATTATGTAGCATAATATCGATTCTCATGCCCGCGACCTCCGTAATGCACGTGTCACTTCCGCTTGAGACAACGAAATAACATTGCTTTCCTGTTTTTTTCACGCTACAGGATGGATGTAAGGTGAGACCACTATGCTTCTTCTTTCTTAGGTGCTTCTAAAGCTCGTCGAGAAATACTTTATCGATGGCGACGTCGCCATCGGTGGTGCGACTTATTAATTGCGCGTTAAATTAACGTCGAAATCTATATCTCTGTGTATCGTGTATGGCGCCGTGTCCCTCTCTTCGACTCATTCCATGCTTCTCTCCACTGTGCACGTCCGAATGTGTGCATGTCTCGGTTATCTAATACGGTGTAAAGTTGTTGTTTTAACAGCGCGTCTGTCTGGAGTTTAGAGTCCAAAAGCAGCGGCGAGAAGGCAGGCGAGGATGACAAAGACCGTCTCTCTTGATTTCAGGCGACTTAGGAAAAGCTGTGGGCGAATTGGTGACAGTCATGACTGAGGACACATCGAAGACGAATGGACAACGAGCACCACCACCTGCTTTCAAATAACGATCGCAATGACGACGTTTGTAATAATCAACGTCATTCATTGATGAGCGACGTTGATGCTAGACGACACTAGCAAGTCGACTAGCGAATCCAACGGCGCTACCCTCGATATTCGATACACGTTGTGGAGAACATTAATCGTAATCATCGACCAATAACAAGTCTGGCTCTAACGCATATCAGAGACAAGAGTACATGGTATATCTGCCGCGCAAATGCAGGGTCAGGGGACCCGTCCCAATGGTGGTTTTGGGTATTTTATAAGTTTTGATATATGTCGTTGTATAGCTGAATTATATCGAATAAGACGATTATGGTTTGGCTTACGGCGGTCCCCTGAGAGTAACTTTACTACATATTGACACGTCATATCATGAAACTAATCGTAATGAGAAAATCAATTGTTATGCTTGCTAGCTAAACTACAAACAGATTTAAAAGAAAAAAGAAAAAAAAGATATAATGAATATAAAGGATATACGGAAGGAAAAAAATATCATTAACAATGCATGCAAAAGCAATGTATCAAATCACATAATCTATATAGGTCGTAGCTTGTATTTACATACCCATTCTGTTCACTGCCACGGGCTCTTCCTCGACGTAACTTACACAATGTACATGTTTGCGACTCTAGACGACATATAACGGGAAATAGACAGAAATATATCCATACTTGACCCTTTTCTGGTACCCGGCGCTCTTGGAATTTAGTGATCAATGAACACGGAACCTTTTATAATCGATGATAAAGCAGAATGACGCGCATTACAATTTTCAAGTTTATTTTTTACCCAGTTACGTGATTTTTCATATTTTCTAAATGAATTTAAAAACGGCAATGTCTATTATTTAAGCCTGCCGAATGTTACTATATCTAAGAGTATATGGATAAGTACTTAACTAACAAACTTGTAGGCTGTATTCTGATATGTAATAAAGTTGTCTAGAAAATACTTGATCGCGATATTATTCAAGTGCGAGCTGCTCACCGTGGTTCTGTTATTAAGTGACCGGTCTGCACACACATACACACACACACACACACACACACACACACACACACACACACACACACATGTGCACACATACACACAGATAGTCACACATACACAATCAGCCGTTTCGAGCGGATAACTTTTATATTCTAAATGAATTAAACGCGCAGCACATATACATATATACATATATACACACACACACACACATATATATATATATATATACATTTCTTTATGCATATCACAGATGCCATAAATTGATAATGCTATTGTGTCAGTTCTGATGAGGATGCCGCTTGCGAAATGTAAAATACATATCTTCAAGGAAAAGAGAAGGAAAGAAAGAAATATCACATATTTTACCAACTTGACGAGCATCGTGAACTACGAGTACTACGAATTGTTATTCGCCGTCGTTAAGTCACGAGAAGATTAATTTTGCCGGACAGAGTGTTAAACGATCGAATACGTTTCCAAGCTCCAGTCTGTAATTTGTTGAATGATTGTTGGTTTTGCGATTTCATACATTAATATAACGCATTAAAAGTCTAGAGATATTAGTCATATAAAAATAACAGGTAACTATGTTGCTTGTAATATATTGTAACATGACTGAAATGATATGGGACAAAATGCTTAAATAAAAATAATACAATATATATAAATCCCTCCGGAGTGTTCTTATCTCTTCTCCAGCTATGTGTATGTATACATCACGTGATTAGGCACGACGTTCTCATTGGAGTGCGATAAATGAAGATAGATTGCCACTCACGAAATTTTACTGTTGATCAATTGAAACGAGAGAAAAAAAGAGTTGGATGAAACATTAAAAAGGCATCACACAACTAGATACGCTGCCTCGCATGCATCGGTTTACAGCTGTTCATAATTTATTTGCTACTTCCTCCTGTCCGTTCTCCGCGCGCTACAGCTGAGAAGAGACGTCAGGCTGTTAAATGTGTTTCTCGCTTAGGGAGCTACCACCTGCGCTTTGGGGGAAACCTTGGCGCGTGCCTTCTTTGTTTAATATAAGGGTCAATGTGATAGCAACCTTTCTATGGAAGACTATGTTACATCGCCAGGCACACACCGTGGGTATAGCAGATGTTCCGAATGTTATATTTACGAGACTCGAGCAAGATTCGAGCAGAAACACATACAGAGTATCAAATAAAACGATTTCGATTACAGTACATGTCGTCATGAGTTTTTGTTTTATAACGCAATTTTTCTTACAGTGTTTTCCCATCTGTTATAATTTATATGAACTAATTTGATCATAAAAAATAATCTCATCATTTTACTTTAATTTATTCAAATCTTTAGATATATTATTAGTTATATTTTGAAATTTTTTTCAAATCGAAATAGATTATTATTTCGTTATTCTGCGTTTCTTTTTCTTTTTTCTTTTTAAGAATCTGCTAGTCGTGCGAAAGAGAATATGCGGAATATGAAATATAGGGAAGTTTTCTTCTGTGCTCTTATCTTTCATAGCCATTGAGGCAACATTGAAGCCGAAAAAGTTTATTGTTTCAATACTGTGTGCGCTGAATATAGGTCGACATAAAAACTAAATTCTCGGTCGGAGCATCCCTACGGTACAAGGACGTTGCCTGAACTGGTCTTCACTCAATCCGATTTTAATCATCCTTCGAAGGAAATCGTAAGTGAACCGGCAAGCAAGCAAAAAACTCGATAAACTGGTCTTGACTCCGTTCTGAATGCGTAACAGTTTTATTCACGGAATCATTTAGCACACGCACAAAAATGCAGTTCACGTTTTCACCTCAGAAAGCGTTATTAAATACGCTGTGCTTTAATAATATACCCTCGATACAGCGCGAAGCAAAATTTGATTATTTTCCGCGTATAACACTCTCCGTTATCAATAATGTTCATATGAATATAAAAGTATCATTCTCTTTGTTACAGACGTGGCAAGTGTTTATGAATTTTGTGAAATATCCCCGAATATAGTATCGTGGATTTACCAATAATATAATTTAATATCATCAACGAGAGAGAGAGAGAGAGAGAGAGAGAGAGAGAGAGAGAGAGAGAGAATTCTCAGAAAATAACGTGACATGCATAGTACAAAATTTCTCCAAAATAGCTCTCCAAAAACGAATATCAACATGCCTCAGAAGCACGCATTCTGTCAGGAATTTCACACTGGAATTAAAAAATATAGAATTTGCGTGATCACAGTGCAATGAAAGAGAAGCAAGTCTCGTAAGCAGAACTCGAAAAATATTGGGAGAATACACGCCTCGCACCTAAACACTTGGTACTTCACCGTCAGGTGAGTGCAAAAATACATTATAATTAACACGGAGGACGATCGCGTGCACGGCAAACATGTCTCACAGGCTTACGTTTGCGACACGTCCCGAGTCACGTTTCGATACGTGATGATGACGTTGACTCCCGAGTCTCTCTTGGCTCGCAAATAAAAATATTATAAAACACGCGCGGCGCATCGCACTGTCAAGGATATCGTCTCGTTCGCACCGTGATTTCGATTCACCGCCAATCCCGCAAAAAGAGCACGCCGCAACAAGGCCTTTGCCCTTAACGCTTCTTCGCGCGCGACTATACTCGCGAGTCGCGCGAATACACGCACGGTGTATGCGTGTTGGTGCTGCTCGTACGAGTGCCTCTCCGAGAGGTACTCTCGGAGAATACTCGCCACTTACGTACGTATGTGACCGCGACCTTGGCGCGCATCGCACCACTGCACGGTGCATTGTCTCACGCAATAGCGTAATGCACTTGGCAGCTGAGTGCGCGTGTGTGTGGTCCCTCTGTTATCGTAGATCGCGTTTCGAGAAACCTAAAGCGAATCTCGCACATTTCGATCAATTGATTTTCTATTATAAATAAGGCGAATGTGCCCGAATTAGAGAGTATCCCGATTTTCGTGATAATTGCACCTATACAAGTAATAATACAAGTAATGCGAGTCGATGTCCATCCTATAAACGTGTGTGTGTACTCTTTTCTTACATTTTATACGTCATCGGTTGTAACAAATTTCGAATAAAATTAAAAGCCGCATAGCGTAGATGGTAAATCGTCGTAAGCTACGAGCGTATTACTGTTTACTGACGATGACAATTCCTCGCCGACACTTTAGAAAATTGATATGATTTAATGTCTGTTAGGTTTTTATGTAGTTACTCAAGTTCATCAAAACTAAACTGCCGTCTCACTAAATGTCTATCTCGGTCATTTCTGAGAAAACATAAAAATGTTGAAATCTTTCCATAACTTAGAAAAATAGAATACAATTAAAAAATCCCACATATTAAAACTTCCCAACAAAATGAACTTTGTATGTGTCGTTAATTTGAAACGTATATTATTAATTTATTTTCACGATGGGGTTGCTCGATCACTAATTGGAACATTATCCTTATATGAACTCGCGGACAAATCGCAAAGGATGTACATACTTCATCTTCAGAACAGAAATAACGTTCCGCCAAAGACACATCTCGGGACACGTACGCCCGTTAAGATTTCCAATACAGGCGATTGAGTCATCGATACGTGACATACGTAGCAATGTGCGTAAACAGAAATTTAGTGCACATCGCGCGAAGGCCGATCGTCATCGATTTCAAATACGGCACACGTTTATCGGGTATCGAGCCAAACGCCCGACCATAATAATTACATTCGCATAATCAATGTTCTGGACGTAACACGCGAAGAGATAACGATATAACGCTTGTCTTTGTATCCATTTGCTTCAACATCGAAAAAGACGATAGCGCGCTTCTTACGCAAGAATACATATGTATTTCAGGCACGAATATTTCGACGCTCGAAAACTCGTCAAACACCTTGAAAGCGTTGTGCAGACTTTACGACATTGCGAAAGATTTATATAAAAGCGTGGACATCTCTTTCCTAGATATCTACGTATTATAAGATGCAATATGCGTGCGTTCCGGTATTTATCCCGCTTCGTGCGTAGACAGCGAGCGTAAACGAAAACGCGTGCACCGAGTAAAAGATGCAAACGCGGAGATATATAATATCGAAAAACGAGCACAGATTTCTCCGTTTTGCTTTACCGCATATATACACAGAGGCGAAGTTGTTATTAAGTGAATTCCTCGCATTCCTCTCGGTGTAGCACTGCTTTTCTCACGGAGCACTGAACGTCCTTAGAAGGCGGTAGAAATGCAAATAGACTAGAGCGCGGTCGTAAAACGTGCTGGCGCGAATATAGCGGGGGCATTCTTTGGGGAGAAAGGTGAGGGTGATTTGCGCGTCGTGAGTTTCGATGTTCCTGAATTTAAGCCGGATAAAACGCTAATTTCCACCTGTAAATTTACCGTTAAAATTCGGAACAGTAAAAAAATATTAAGTAATATAAAACAATAAAAAAGTAGTAAGTAGCATACTTACATCTGTGACATTAAATTATCCAGATTTGCAAAAGAACAGTTTTCGAGGAGGGAAACATAAAAATCGAAATACATACCTTGTATTTCGTAAAAATATATGTGTGTGTGTGTATATATATAAATTTTACTTAACACTTTATATATCCGCTTATACTTCCTTGAGCTTGTACCTTCAATGACTCATGTAATCCACTACGAGCTTATTCTTCCACGTTTACGTAACTCCTTATCGCGTATTTATATAAATAATAAATGACGACGTATACACCCGCGTTTCATTTTCTCGTCTACCGCGTGTGCACAGTGATATAAGAAATATACATCATAAATTCGGACGGGGGTCCACGCTTAAGCGTGTGATTGTCGATGCAACATTCGATACTTTTCCTCTTAACTTGTCGACCACGTTAAAACCGCCGTAACTTAGAAGCCGCGCCTTTTTACGCGTGCTTGCGCTTCATTTTACGCACCGTTCCGACACGTAGCAACAGTTCCCGAATCTTACGACGGCGATGTTTTTATCACCCTATACATATGTGAGCTCACATGCCGACGTGATACCAGTTTCGTTTCCAGAACGAGTTCCCGTCGTGCCGTCGCGCAGCGAACAATGAAGACCAGCCGGGTGAAGGCATACGAAGAAACCTATAGCCTATATCCATCGAAGGTTCCATGACCCAAAGGATACCTTTTTTGTTCCATGTAGGAAGACTGCGCGAGGCCTCGGAGAAGGTCGTCCGTTCTTCAACGATTGTATCCGAAGCCAGAGGATGAGCGCGTGCGCGCGAATTCCAGACTTGAAAATCGAGCAAAACACATCTTAACTCTATTTCTTATACTCGGGATTAAAGAGATTCAGCCTTCAGTATGAAGCTTCAAAGCAACCCCAAGTTTAAGTATCCCCTTTTCTCAGTTATCCCAGTCAGAACCACAACGTTGATTCGGCGTCGATGAGGATTGAATTAACGTTGACTCAACGTTTCATCGACCATCTCAACGTCAAATCAACGTCGAATCAACGTTATGATCGGATATAGACTTACCGCGAGAAAAAGAAGTAGGAGTAAGAGCTATTTCAACTTCTCTGAAATGTGCAGCACGATTTCCCTTCGATTGATTCAATTATGATATTGAATGTATGACCTTAATTTTTTGACTATCGAATTCTCGGATACCCACGAAACTGCGCGCTGGCTAAAAAATTGACGCAAAAATCGCGCGGCAATTGGGCGAAAAGGAGAAGCGGCTTTGAATTTTCATGCAGCGCTGGCTAGTTTCGAGCGCTAGAACATCGAGATGACTGACGTCATCTCCGGCTTAGCCGGAGAGAACAAGGCAGGCACGAAGCGAGATTCGAATTTCAGGTTAGGTGCGGCTTGAAATTCCTTCGTCGCTCCGGACATTGTTTCTCTCGTCATTCGAAATATTCATCAGTTTAGTTTTCTCTTTAGCTTTCTCTCATTTAGTTTTCTCTCATAACCTACAGTGTATGTGTGTGTGTGTGAGAGAGAGAGAGAGAGTCTTTTGCCACTTTTAAATAATAACTCGAATAAGAAGCAGATACAAAGTACGTTACCAGGCACCCAACGTCTCAGACACTTTTTCGAAAACGATGCATCCGTTACATCGCGTCGTTTTTCTCGATCTAGCGACCGCGACGTCCGTCTGTTCTAACCGTCTTCGTCTTCGCGCTTCGGCCCTGAAACAGAGATATATTTCGCGCCTGCTTTCTCTGCGAACGTTCACAGTCGAGGAGCAGAAAATTCAGCGAATGTGTAGAGGACGCACCTACGTGCTGGCTTCCAATGGCGCGAATTTCCCGGGAATATCGCGGCGAGTTCTCGCGAAGGCGCGGACGGCCTTTTCTTCTCGCCATGTCTCACCGAGGATCATCCGGCCGCCGTGTCTGACGTCACCTCCGGAGCGGCCTGGAGAACGGAGGTCACGTGTCGCGCGCCACCGGACGAAAGCTCGATACTCATGTGCGGCCAATGAGCGCGTCGCGGCAACTCGACGGAGCGTGTTGTCGCCGTCTGGTCGCGGCGGCTCCCTTCCAGTAGAGTCGTGTCCGTCGAAGTGTAAGTTTCGTCTTGTTACGGCTTGCTGCTCGAGAGACCCGCGGATTCTCGCCGCCGTTCGAACGCGCGCCTCCGTGTCACCGTGTGCAACGCAGCAGGAAGCGAGGAGACAATGGCCTGCAACAGAGCCGCCAAGTCCGGATTTGCCGCCGAGGCGCAGAGAAAGGTGAGAGATGATCGCGCTCTCGACACTCGGTCAACCGCTCTTTTCCTTCGTTCTCTTTCTCTCTCTCTCTCTCTCTCTCTCTAGCGCGCGCGCGAGCTCGTGGCACTCCTGCCACCCTGACCTAGTCAACAGCGCCACCCCCCGGTCGCAGGATACGTGGACTCGACCTACTAAGGGTGCATTTTCGCGCAGCCGCGACCCAGGTCGTCGGACGAATTCATGAGCGAGGTGGTTGTCTGATGCTACCCAGCCGGGGTAACAAGGTCAACCGGGGTGAATATGACGTTAGAATATTTCTCGGTTGTGCGACGCGCTAATTGTCGTTGTCAAATCGTTCAAGATGATACAGCTGCGTTCTTGATCAGAAATCATCAAGTTGACATGGATGGTTATTATTATATATTATTAGAAAATCAAGGGTTGGATTAATCGGACTGATGCATCTCCAAACGCACAAGGCCAATCTTTTAATTATGAAACGATTAAAAAGTGACTTTGATAAAGATCATGAGACTGATAATCGACGAGCGTCGATCGCATTGTTGAGAAGTATCGCGGTGCGTCACCGAGTGATACAATTATTTTGATCTAAGCTGGACCTTCGAGTGGAGGATCCAGGATCAATTGAGCGCGCGGCAGGACCTTCGGCAGGACGGAGAGACCGCGCGGAATTGTGGCTCATCTTCGCAAACTCGTCTTCGCATCGATCGCGATTGTAATGCAATAAGTCTTGTCTTGTTAAATTGAAGTCAATTAAATGTATCGATAATCCGCATTGTTGCGACTATCGTCGCTTCAGTGGCTCGAAAGCAACGAAGTGACACAGTAATCGCTCCAATCTCAACCGATACAATGTTATTGTAAAATAGTCACAGTAAAAGAAATGACACAACAGTTTCGCGTATTGCGCAACGTAACGAGCAAGTAAAGCCCACGGTAAATATCGAAGCCCCATCGCCGCTACTCGCTGTATCCTCGCTGCTTCGTGTTTATATCAGTCATGTACCGATAAACATACAATCACGAGAGGAAACCAGCGCGATCCGAAACAAAACGAGAGACTGAGACATCTATAAAACATTTAGGATTTTACACAATTGTCGCGTATTGTGTTTATCTCGCATTTCCAACAATTCTTGTTGGACGATCCAAGAGCGCACTGCAAGTTCTTGTGACGGATGTTACTTTTTCTAATTTTTTTTTTTTTTATAAAAATTTATCCGTAGACGACAGTGCACGCGCGCGCGCTAAATGTCGTAAATATGTCCGAAGCGTCGCAACCACTTTCGCAAAAACATCATTATCATTTTAATCCGTTAAACACAGGGAACACGGACTTTTCGGGTGAGATTATTGATTGGCCATGCACATTCCACCTTATGCGCGTACGCGAACGCGGAGAAAAAGTACCGTTAATTATTCGACATTCTGGAATTATAATAAACGAACCGGCGAAATTGAATTCGCTCGCGCCGTGTCTAAAGGTCGAAATTACAGACTGTGAACCGACGTGTAGATAATCACGATAAGTAATCGCGTGCGATCTCGCGATAAACAAGCGCCTCGCACAAATGTAATCAAGATCAGAGATAAGAGAAATGGGACGCGGCAAAAATTTCTTTCGTTTTATTTGAAAGCAACGCCCGTTTGACGTGCATTCGATGCTCCGATGTTTCCCCGTTAAGAACAATCGGACTTTATCATTCAGTTTGTTAAAATTCCATGCTCTCTCTCCCTCCCTCCCTCCTTCCCCCCTCTCTCTCTCTCTTTCTCTCTCTCTCTCTCTCTCTCTCTCTCTCTCTCTCTCTCTCTCTCTCTCGCTCTCTGAAACATTCTCTACGCATCTCGCGAAGGAGCTAGCCAATCCCTGGCGTGTCTATATAATATTTATCATTAAGTGAGATTCGTACACGATCTGGTTGGAAAAGAAGTTTCTCGGCAACACCTGGGCAAGGCGCGTCAGTTTCCTTTCCTCACCTCAGGTATCCCGAGGATTACGGGATCCTTGGTCCGGGCGATTCGCTCGTTTGGTTCCGTAAGCGGCAACAGCTGCTAGGCGATCGTTTCCTTCGAGGGGAATTAAAATGAGATCCAGTTGCCGAAGAAGGGAGCGTCCCTCGCGGAACCCGCTGGCCATGGTACACTTCTTCGGCTGTGTTCGCGCTCTTCACCTCCCCGATATATCTTCTGGAACGTTTCTTCGCCGCGATGGCGGCGCTCGAAATTGTGCTATCCTGCAACGAGAACCGATGGAACTCTCGGGTCTCTCTTCGCGAGCACGCCAGCGTGACCAACGCTCAGACTTGTTGAACCCTCCGAGAGAGGCGTTGCAGAAAATGCGTATGCTGATTTTACGCTATTGCTTATGTAATTGCTTCGCGCAACATTGCGGAATGCGAAACTTATTCGACCCTTGCCGGGCGGTCACGCATTCACAGAGGAAGGAGCGGGAGGGAGGGGTTGAAATAAATATATTTTACAGAAATCGTTAATTTTCTTGTTACGTCTGTGTACGTCGAAAACGATGATGTCGGTGTTTGAATTGCGAAATACGATCGAAATCGTCCGGCATTTGAGTAGAGTAGAAATTGCTGAAGCGGGAAAAATATTTCGTGAATTGCCATTGCTGCAGAACGCGCTCGCCGCGAGGTTTGTGGAAGAGCTCGCACTCATTACGAACCAAGATATGCTTATCGTCTGCGGAATGCAGTTCGAGCTGGCTCATTATGCTTCACCGGTACGAAATCATTTGTCTTAGAGCGTCGCGTTGTGTGCGTGTGTAAGATTAACTGTGGCTGTGTTGCATATTGAGAACCACGGACATGAAAGCCTCATAATGAGGAGGCAAATTTGATCTCGCTCGACATTTGCGTGTCCGTTCGATTGGACACTTTTTTTCCGGAATTTTATTTGGGATGAAATTTTATTTATTAGAGATTATTATTAATAAATTATTTATTATTAGATTATTTATTATTAGAATATAAATTTTATTATTTATTATTAGAATACTTTATTATATCTATCTTTATTATATCTAATATTATTAGAATTATTATTTATTATTAGAATACAAATTTCGAATTTCATTTAGAATAAAAGTTTTTTAGAAAAATTTTATTCAAAACAAAATTTAAAGCTTTATTCTAAATAAAATTCTAATTTCTTGTTTTAGATAAAAGTTTACTAATAAAAGCTGTGAAAACGAATTTTATTAATACACACACAATACCGCGCATGATAAAATATATCTTAGATAAAGTACAAAACGGGGCTAATTCCAATAAAAATTTTTGTCGGTATAAACGTGTTGAACAAATGTGACGCCATTGATACTTATTAGCCTACTTAGAATCAGAAAAAAAAATATCACGAAAGACGCAAGGCGCGAATACTGACTATCAGTATATTCATCGTTACGATCGCCGGTGAATATACGACACCACTAGTTCGAGCTGTATGATTTCAAGGTAGCGCGGAACACGTAATTACCGCTATCAGCGGTAAATTGAAAACCACGAGCCGTGACCAAGCTCCTATAATTACTAGTTTTTCCAGTTCGACGTCCCCGTCTGTTTGTACAAGCCAACGTAAGAATAAACGTGTGTAACGTTCAACACATGGCGCTTGACGCCGGGCGATAATATTACAGGCTTTACGAGATATCTCTAATGGGAAAACCAATTTCTCTTAAAAATAAGTCAAATTGTGATTTCCATTCATTAATACGAGAACGAGTATTATCGCGGGCATGACACAACCGCTCTGTTGGCAGGCTGCTGGAATATCATAAGTAATACGACTTATCACTCACTCGAGTGAAGCAAACACTCGCACTACACACCGCGTCTTTACACCGGAGACGCAAACGTGCACGATCTCATATATCGTGCAGTATTGCACGGTAAAAATATTGACAAAAACACACAATGGATAATACAGATGACTCGTTTCCGTTTAATGTACAATTCTTTTCTTGTTTCAAGACAACATTGTCTTTACACTCCTCAGACGTGACCTCCATCTGATAATCAATGAGGATATGTCTTCACATGTCCTCCTTACTTCGTGTACAATATTATTATTTAATGCTATTGTAATCTTCCTCGAAATATGATTTCACGGCGATTTACCGATGGTGGATGGATCCTCTCGCGGTCTTCTGCGAATACCGTGCCCATACGATGAATGTGTGGTATTATGTCCGTATTCTAAAAATAAAGATGCTTCATCCCCGAAGAGGATATCTGTATTAACGGCCGGAAGTAGCGTAAAGTGGTTTCCGTTCTGAGAGCGATAGTGGAGAATAAGAATCTTCGCGCCTGTACCTCTCTCGGCGACGATTCTTACGCGTCTTCTGGCGCGTGCGACAAACAGACTCGTTCGACCCGTTGTGGTCTTTTTATTTCAGCAACGTTATTATCGCGTTAAGTCCATATAATTATCCCAAAGAGAGTTCGCGGGTAGCGACTAAGTAATTCAGCGATTAATCATTGCTTAGTCAGCGAGCAATCAAGCGGACTAGAAATTAATTCACCAGCGGTTTGCGTATCTTTGCGAGATTTTTTTATGACAGAACTTAAGAACGTTTATGATAGGATTCAGCAGGATATCTCCTCCATATCTCGCGCCTGTCTCTCGGTGTTTATTTTAAGAAAATAACTCCGAATTTATGGACGACAGAATAATACATGGAGGCTGCGGCGCTCTCTGTTTACCGTCGCTGTTTACACAGAGCGTCTCGCGAGAGAGACTGTGTAGTAAACTCGTCGAGAGGCTAATAAATATATAATGCCCAACGGAAAATGCACCGTGCATACTTATGATCGTCGGTCTTCGGTCGCGCTAAGAGCTTCTCCTATCCGTAACTCGTCCTCCAAATGCATCCTCGATCGAGCTGCGGCTCGAGCAGTCGAAAGGCACGCGACGTTCTCAATCCTGTCGCGCAAATCGCAAGATACACATTTATTCGCGGAACTCCCCGTAATCAAACGCGGCTTGGCCTATCGTTTACGTGAGACATTACGGCCGCGATAGAGGCATTATCGCGCCGGAGTCGCGCGTTCGAGAACGCATTAACACGTGTCAGAGAGTCCGCGCGTGGTATTTCTTTCCGCTTCGCTTGCTCCCTTAATCCGACATCGCTCGACACGCGTGGCGAAAAACATTATAATTGACATCTCGCGGCAGTCGCGAATACATACGAGCTCGTGCAGGCAAACGGCGGCTATCGAGAGTCCTGCGCGCAAATCGCTGTCTATTATCGCTCCGGCGAGTGGAACATGCAGTTCGCGACGTCTCGAATTGTTTATTCACGGCTTCTTGCGCGACGACACTTGGCGCGTCGTGTTACTCTTCGCGATTGCGACGAGGCTCGAGACTCGTTACCGCTAAATCTCAGGACGATGATATCTATACTCGCTTCGTCGACACTTGGTTTCGCTTGCGACCAGAGATGTGCGATTTTACGATATGTAGCGCAGGCGCAACCGCGATTCTCTGCTCTTGAATCGCAATGCGATACGCAATTGAATTTTCGCCGCAAAACTACTCGCGATTCGAAGTTGCACTTGCGAACGTGAAAAGTTGCATCTAATTTAAAGTTACGCATACGCGATTAAAGGTCGAGCGCGCGACCGCGCGCGTTTCAAGATCGAGTTTACGGTACAAAATCACGACGCGATACTATACTGTACTGATTGCGATTCTTAAGAAAGATCGCATCGCGCCGCAATTTCACAAATTGCACATCGCTACTTGCGACATGAGCAGTCGCTGCGCTACGGGAAGCGCTTAATAATTGCAAGGCAAACTCGTCTCGGATCGGTACGTCAGAGAAACGCAGATAGCCGGCTCGCTGTCTCGCCCGAAAACTTTCTCCACATTGTGACTCATTTCGACATAACTTCCTCCTTATGTCATACACCGACGCCGGCCGACGAGCGCGCATAGGCAGCTTATTAATTATCGGTATTCCGCGCACGCGTGTGCTCGATTACTTGAGTAAACATTCTCCGCTTTCGAGCGGATTAGTTGTCGGCCACACCCGTGCGCGACGATGACTTTGCTCAGTTCGGTCGCGAAGTACAAATTTCACGAGGAGCTGATGCTACGCAAAGTCATTCCCGAGATATTGATTATTCAGCGTATCTCCGTCAGAGATTGAGACGAGCGAGGAAAGAACGGTGTTCTTCGATAGTCGAAACACGGCTTTTATCTCGATAGGAGTTTCGTTCTCATAGAAATGCAGATAGACGGCAGGTACAAAGGCAGAAAAATTGAGTGTCCCGAGCCACGTAATCGACACACACACACACACACAACGCGTTTCTCCGGGCGGTTTGTTATATTGAGTTATCGAATGCAAAAAAAGCCAATGCACAAGCCAACCGGATATCCTTGGGGCGCTTATTGACGATCCGTTCAAAGATCCTTTTCTTTTCTTTTCTTTTCTTTTCCTTTGACGTGACTCTCTCGCTTGGCAATTATGAATAATGTGACTACGTAATATCTTCGGCTGGGATAGAGACGTGAACAAACTATCGAGAGCGCAGGAGATGACCGAGTTCTGAAGACCTCGCTGTAACCTCGACAGGAACCCCCCTTTGTGACCTTGCATTCTTCTCAATTAGCGGCTATGGCTTCCCATGACTCCGGCGAAAAGTCAGTCGCACGGTCGAGACGGAACCGGCGGAGCGTGCAAAAGCGAAGCCTGCGGGAGAAACGATTGGAAATATAGAGCGAAAATTTCTTTTCTGTGTCTCGTCAATATCTTGCACTAAAAATTCTCGATCGACCGGCCGACCAAATCGATAATATACCATATTATAGTCTATTTTTGGAAAGAATAAGATTGGCAATTTTTAGAATAAACAAATGAATATAAATTTAGTTAGCCTGTGTAATAGGTAATTTTGGATTTTTAACAAAATTTTAACAGAACAGATTGTATGTTAATCCCGTTACAATTTTATGAGACAATATATACGAAGGATAAGATTATAAATCAAAATGGCGCATACGTTGATCTATAAAATTGAAACGATGTATAAATATTTGGTTTCCTTCACAAAAGAATGAATAAATTAGATACTGTAAGTAAGCCGTAAGCGAAAAAAAAGAGAGATAGCCGAAAAAGCCGCCGAAAACAAAAGCTGCCGCGATGATTGAAAAGAAATGCAGACAAGGATGACCACACGGTAGAAAAGTGACACGATTCGAAGCAATTTAATGATAACAGATAACAGTGTTTATTCTCGTACAATAATCGTGACAAAAGCAAAAGCGTAAGCGAACTAAAGCCGTAAGCAAAGAGCGTAACGAGCGAAGAGTATAAAGCGAGAAGAGCGTAAAGCGAATAGTGTGTCTCCTTTTCCTCGTCGCTGCTTTTAAATCTTCGTTTCGAATCGTCCTGAAAGCTCTTATTGGTCCACGTCGATGCTGATGTGCCAGCGGGTGAAGCCAACGAGCTGTCGTATTATTCGAAACATGATTATTGATGATATGTTGTCAAATATATGCTGATCAAAGATTCACGAATAATAGCTAACAGTCAGAATAACAGTTTCGGTCACCAAACTGTTTATTCGGCTGAGATCTGTTTATATTCCTCGTTTAACTCGTTCTCGTTAATCTAACGGTTCTAATATCCAATATTCCGCGGTCCCGACGGAGTTTATCCGCTAACTGTTCACAATACAATCTTTTGTTTTAATAATTTAAAAAGTTCAAAACTACTTATCAAAATAAAAGTAATAATATCTCGAGATCCGTACCTGATTCTGTACATTTTCTTATTGTCCTGACTTTTAAATTCGAATGTTTACATTTTCAACGTAGAATACATGTGTATATAATACACGTACATATGTATGTATTATGCGGAAAATTTAAATATTCGTATTTAGAGGCCGAAATAAAAAATAAGAACGCCTAGAGTTAGATGCATGTCCCGACATTGGTATTATATTTCTACGTTAGACAACCCGATATATGTATTAAACGTTTGGAACAAGGACCTGTTGAAGAAACGACGCAAGACGTATATGCGCGCACGTGCGCGCTCGCTGTGCCTTCGCAATTTCGCGTGACGTTCGCTGATGCTTCTTATTACTCATTCACGCGACGAGACGCATGCAACTTCTTGTCGAACGCGCGAAACCTCATCCAGATCCCGTCTCATCCGTACTCATCCGCGGCTGGCGCGAATTTAAAGATGACGTTATTCCGCGCGTGATGAATATCCCAATATGTATTCGAGTTCTTAAATGGCCGGGCTGTATGGAAACTTATGTACACGCATACACGAGCGCGAACGAGAGTCAATAACGGCGGTCGACGGTTGGGTAATCGAGTCGGCTCGCATGACTTCGCCACCGAATCGTAATAACGCGGCATTGAATTACGCGAATTATTGACCACGAGTGAGCTAGACTGTGTCTGCCGGCTGATAACATCGCGTCTGTCTATTAGAAATTAAACGTATCCCCCCGCTCGGACGAATGCGTTGTTGACGCTCTGTGTGCCGGCGAGATCCTCGAAACGATGCCTCTAGTGACTTATGCGGGCGTCATCTTGTTTTGGAGCAGCTTTCAATGCGGGCGAGAACTGATTCAAGAACGGAACGGTGAGTGTATAAATTCACATTCGTCGGCTTCGCTTGCGCGTCGTTTGAAAGCAGCGACGCGTGCGAAGTATATTCACAAGTGCGCGCGATGAACAATTATGAATAATTTTAACGGAAAAGTTCACGGGAGATCGATGATCCCACGGGAGATAACCCTGCTGTTAGAAGGCGCGCGCTACAACTTGTAGAATCCGAAACGGTTTACAGGTTCAACGGGATAGTTAGCTAATGATGATCACCTCGCGCTCAACGAGATACTCCGGTGCCTTTTTATTACATCGAGACGTAAGACTACACGCGAGTTAGGATGATTTAACGTATTACTGAACAGACTACGGGCCGTAATTTAACGGTCTTGATTCATTGGCGGGGTTTAATCGACTGGTCATATTTTGATTTGCATGAAAACTCAAGATAGTCAGAAGATAAAAACGGAAAGAAGAAAAGAAAGATGTTGAAGTAGAAACCTTAGAAAAGATTATATATATATATATATATATATAAATGTACGTAGTTCTTTCTATAAAAGAAATTAAAGAGGAGAATATGCGTCGTTGTTTTTTGTAGTGATAAATTGAAGATTTGCAGAAGTAGACAGTGCTTTTGGTTTTAGCACGTTTCGACATGCCGCATGTACGCTCTCCCAACGTGACCGCTCTCTTCTCGTTTAGAGGTCCTTATACGGCCAAGAGCAACCGGGCAACCTTCGCTGGCAACGCGCGTTTAAGAAACGTGTATGTGCGGATAAGCCGCGTAAGGATTATGCAATTGATCGGCCTCACAAAGTGGGTCAACGATTTTGCCAGTAACGCGTATGTGTGTTCGCGCAAGAAGTTCGATCGCTCGTAACGAGCGTGCACCTTTTAAGGCAAGCGTTAAGCACGATCGCGAACTTCCTTTAGGGAGCAGATTCTCCACTATGACCCTCGACTCGAAGCACGTTGTGTTAACATGAAGACCAGCCGTCGCGCGAGTCTATTAGCATTCTCGAAGGATCCGAGTGAATCGAGACGTGAGAGTGCTCCACGCACTGCATTCGAGGAAACATAAATTTCCACCGCGATATACCTTGTATAATAAACAATTATGTGCTACTTTGGCTATATATCACTATAGCTATCCTTTTATTATTATCAGCGCTTGAATTATATTAATGTGGAATAAAAAATATTTTCACTAAGTAAGATGCAACAGAGAGATCATAAACTTATAACAATGAACTTATTTAGCTTATATTTACATATTTTTTATGTTTATTATATAGCGTATTAATATCCAAATTATAATGCAATCAAACAATAATATGACATTGTAACTCTTATGACATTGTAATTAAATTATTAATTCTTTAATTTCTATATTATATTTTTAAATGATTTCTAACGCTGTCAAAAGAGAGACAGAGAGACAGAGAGACAGAGAGAGAGAGAGAGAGAGAGAGAGAGAGAGAGAGAGAGAGAGAGAGAGAGAGAGAGAGAGAGAGAGAGAGAGAGAGAGAGAGAAAGGATGTGTTGTTTTGGTCGATGCTGAAACTCCGACGTTAAACTGTTCAGTGGTCGCGAGCATCTGGTGAGATTACGACAACCCTAATCAATAAACAAAACGACTTTGCTCGTCGCGACACGGTCGAGCAATTCGTTCAATCTGGCTTGAGCTTCATTGACGATGGCAGCAGGCCTCTGACCTAGTTCTCGCGACCGTGAACGTGTGAACGTGTCGTTACACGAGCGTCAATGTCGCCGCGCGCAAGGGCGCGCGTGCTAAAATGCTATGGTAATTCTTTAATTACGAACTTGCTCCCTTCGCACTTTTAACACGATTGGGTCAGTTCTATGGCGCAACTCTCCGAGCAGCCAGACAGACGTATTAATTTCCGCAAGAGCATCCTCAGCGTCTCTTCCCGGTTTACTCCGCAAGAACTGCGCGAACTTTACAGTAACCGTAAATCAAAAGACAATCGTGTGTCGTACAACATATGACAGAATAAAAACCACAAGATACATGTTTAACGTGAAAATAAATTTTACGAATTGATCAAAGTAAGTAAATTTCACAAAAAAACACATTCGCAATTTTTTTCAATCAATTCAAACAAATATCGTATCAGCTTGAATCGTAAGCTCTTGAATATTCGAGATCGCTCGAGATCGTTCGCGAAAATTGTAAACAGTGAAACGTGAGGAAACGGAACGACCAATTTGTGGAATCTAATAATTCACGCGGCATACTTCAGTCACACGTAGGATCACTCACAACAGATGAGAATTATCTAGCCTAGCAAGTCAGAGACAACGCACCGCTCCCGTTTTCCGCGATCGCGCAGCGCTCTTGATAAATACTTTCGCGATTCGCACTAATCGAAATCGCCATGTTGTCGTCCACGCAATTCCACGTACCGTGTAATTTTTCCTACTAAATTGCCATGGGGCATCTTTCCAGCGAAGACCGTAAATCCGCAGTAAGCCCAGTCGGCAGATAAAACCTGAAAATATCGAAGTGACGACGCGACGTCGACGAAGAGACGTCTTTTTTCGACAAAAGGTCGGGAAAACTGACTTCTCGACCGACCGGTCGAAAATTCGTTAAGTTGGAGATAGAAATACAAAAGAACGGTCTTGAGCCGCTCGGCGCGTTAATAATCATTAATCGCGCGTTTGAACGCAAATCTCCTGCGGAATGCAGATAAATTTTGCGATAAATTTTGCGCGGCGCGATCTACACGAGTATTATGCGACTCGCACGGCGAACGTAACCCCCTCGCATAATTTCGAACACAATGCGGCCCTCCACTCGTGTGTTACCCCCTCATACTTTAGGGGCCTGTCAAGGGGACCCCAAGTTCAAAATCGTATGCTACGTCGAGGTATTCGCGCAACTTCGTGTGTCGCAGCATTTCTCCGCGTTTCTTCCCGCGTCGTCCTAAACCCTCTGCAGGGCCGCGGGATTCACGTTCTTTTCCTGTGAAATCTGATGATACGCGATAACCGTCGCCCGCGATCGCGTTGTTGAATCGAATTATTTGTACAACACCTTCTCTTATACGAGATAAGAATTAGCCGCGTCACAGATTAGATCGTCCGCCGGAGAAACTTCTGCGCGGACGCCCCTCTGCTTTCGAAAGTCTTCGGTTCTTTGTTGTCGATAATACAATCACGACGCACGACCTTGACAAAAAACAAAACACGAGACTCTTTTCTCCTCCGACGTATCGCAAGACGGTCGAATCAATCAGCACCTGCGAATTGAGAGAACCGGGAAATTGAACGCGGCAATGCACGCGTTGTATGTGTTGTGTGTGTCGTGTTACACAATTGCTAGTAAATTAAATTTTAAAGGATTCCTGCCTCTTTTTGAATTCGTGTGAATGATGATTCGTCACAATGTGCGCTATGTTCAATTGCAACATCGGTGATTCCGACGTCGTTCTTCATATTGATAAGATAGACAGTTATCCGATGATATCATACGAACAGAGAAATGTCGATATACGAGTTTCTGAGAGAATTTCACTTTTCCACGTGTCGGATTCCAATTTTATCGCCAGTTACACTCGTTCTTATCGTAATATTAAAAATACCGTTCGATAATATGAAAATAACGTTGTCGGAAATCACCGCGTTAATCGATATTTACTTATCGAAGAAATATTTGAAATTATACACACGCGCGTGCGCGCGCGTCTCGTTTTATTTCTTAAACAATTTTTCTCGTTTGAGACGATTCATTCTGTCATTAATATCGCCCCATGAACAATCCGTGAAACATTCCCGGTTGTGACGGAATATTTTATTGCCAGCTAGATTTAAGGTCGAGCAATCGTCATCGCGAGGAGGGAGGCAAAATTTATATCACGTTATCGCGCGGTGTCGGCTTCGTGTACGAAAAAACGCGCGTTCCAAAGTGTCACGCGCCTTTCGCGCGTACGCGAAAACGCCTCGCCTGTCACTCTTTCCACGTTAATGAAATTATCGTGCGCTTACTTAATGCCTAAATATAGAAGCAATCGCGCGTTCCAGATTGCGACGTTGGCCGCAGGGTGTCGCGCTCGTGTTCTTTAAAAGAAAGCGCCCCGATATCGTCGTGGAATGCGCAGCTATGCGAAAAATGAACGACCGTATAGACAGTTACCGACTCGCGTATGTTCTGTGTTCTGTGTGAAATTTCCGAGCGAAATTTTTCCGTTTTCCAATAGTTTTCACAATCAATACGCGACTCGCAAAAATACTCAGCTTTTTGCTGCGAGATATTTACATTTCTTGTAGAGATGTGCGAACTATTCGAATTCGAATCCGAATCCCTATGATTCGAATCCGAATAATACGAATAGGAATCAAATACATTATCGTTTGCGCGCATCAGCTACAAAACGGGCCATCTGGGCCTGTATGTTTGAACCATTAACTTGTAATTAACTTAACTTATAATTAATAACTTAATTATAAATTACTTTTAATATTTAAATATACATTTTACTTTAATTACATTTTACTTTAAGATGATATTACAATATCAATATTCCCTTTCATATTAATATCTTTCATCATTATTTGCATATTTAATAGTCATGTTAAATTTTTTAATGATTCGATTCGATTCGACATAAAAATTCTTGATTCGCACATCTCTAATTTCTTGTAATATTTGCGCCGAAAATAACTACAATTTTAACCCTTTTTATCGGTGCAACTTGTTCTTGTCTAATTTACTTGTATTATATTACAGTCCGACACAATCTAATAAATAAATCGCTAATATTTGGTGACGGATATGAGATTTCATTCATAGATTTCATTCATAGATTTCAATCACAATACACACACACACACACACACACACACATACATACATACACACACGGACACGCGCGAATGTGATAAATTACGCGCGACGGCTGCACCGCTGCCAAATAATTTTTTGGCTCGCACGATAAAGTTTAGGACGGAGTCGAGAGAAATTCTCATTAAGCCGAAGATATATCGTTCGCCGTTCACACCGTTCACACCGTTCACACTGTGACGTACGATAGCAATATTCAACGTATTTCACGGTGTCCTTATTCGGTTCTCCACTCGCGCTGTCAGCGAAACTGCTGAGATCGCCAAATGGCTTAATGCATACCTATAAGGAAGTTTTCAGCGAGCATGCTGGATACAGATTAATTCGCGGCGGTCCGGGTGGCGTCCCGAGTGAAAGTGAATACTGTGAGCATGAGAATAACTCGCGCGAGATTCGTGTCACGACATTGTCCACTGCGTCGACTTCGTGATTTGTGTACACAGCATTCGATACGGGGCGGCGGCACAGTCCGCATAGCGTTCAGCGATATACAGCATTGTAAAACGACAAACGATGAAATACGTGCGCAAATTCGCAAAGACGCTGAGAGAAGAAATTTTGCGGTTTCGCGATAGACGAAAGTATTAAGTTATTAAGTATGAAATATTCGATTTCATACTTAATAACCTAATACTTTCGTCTATCGCGAAACCGCAAAATTTCTTCTCTCAGTGCGATCGACTCTCCAAATGCAATTAGTTGTTACACACTTTATGTGACACTTTATGAGACGCGGTAGCGTCACAGTCACCGGCTACCGGTGATTGTCGCGGTATTCATGGTGTTTATCTCACTGCAAATTATAATTGCGTTTAATCGTATTGTTTGATTGCTCTAGGAAAGAAGTGATAGTAACAAGACACGCGAAGTTAGCATCAGTAAAGCTATAGTGGCGTTAGCAACTTACTTCCTGGGTTATACATTTTTCTCATTGTTGAGTTGAAATTTTGATCTTACTTTCGACCTCAATATTACATACAATATTATATCGATCTCCTTTAACAACTTTGCCGAAAGGTCCTCTTAAATGTACGAGCGGCAAATAACCATTCAGAATATATATATATATATTATAGATTATTAAACAGTTCAGGCGGAAGATAAGGTTAAAATTCCGAGTTCCTTCTCGGTACATGAAAGCTCGGCCGCGACCAGTCGACTTGGTCGAAAAACACTGCTGTTTGCGCGAGAAATTGATGTTACACAATTCCAGTAATTCAGGTAATAATCCCCGTTGGGAAAACGCCCGAAAGCGTGTGTTCTTTGCGCGTATGCGATACATCTGTACACTAGGCCGGCGCTATCATTCGCGCTCTTTATGGGGCGATAGTGTTTTCAGAGGAAACACGGTACGGAAATAGTTTCAAGCTGGCATATCGGAATTGCTTTACAATGACGCACTGAGAATCCGAAGCTGCATCCTCTGTAAAAACATTTTCGCGTGGATGCCAGATGCCAGGTCGAACACAGTATATTATTATAATTAAAGGCGTACGCGATACTCGCGCGACGGAGTCTCGCACCTCATGCCATTTTTTTTTCATAAGTTCCCCACTCTGTTTGACTTGTCAGTCTCTTCGTGGCCGAAACACTCTCGATATGCTTCTAATTAATGAGCAATAGAAATCGAAAATTCTTCGAGAGTCAAGAAACTTCGGAGACATGAACAGATCTTACATTTTGTTTAATCGTAAAAGTAAATTTGTATAAAAATTTAAGACGATCTATCTCTTTGACGATCGAGATATATAGAAATTTAGAAAAAAGAAAAAATAGGATAAGATCTTTCAAAGGTCGAGAATTCGTAGACGTGAACGATGCGATGTCGGTACAACTTACTTACTTTTCGTTCAATATTGTACGGCTAGATTCCGACAAAATTTTAAGATGACGTTTGATGATCGAAATAAACAAATTTAAAAAAATGGACTGAGATCCTTCGTGGAAATCGATCAAAATCGAAAATTCGTAAACGTGCGCGATTCGATATACATGGAGCACCGTCTATATCGTCGCTTCCCTCGGAGCGCAACACGATCCGAGGCACCGTATATCTAACGGAATATGCATGCTGCAGAAAGATAAATGCCGACGGACCATCCTTGGAAACCTCTCCTTTTTAGGCGATCATGCGTATAAGCAGGTAACCGTTTGCCAGAATAGAAGCGCACAGCGGTTGGTCCGTCGTCCTCCCTCATTCTTCGGCGGACAGTCAAACGTGTGTTGACTATACACTGACATCGTCGATTACAAATACACAAAAACGAATTCCTTTATATGAATATACACGCGTGAAGGAACGATTTTGACATCATAACAAACTCAGGTTACCTGAGGAATTGCATCGACGCTGCTCCTGATTTCCTCTCGCCAACTCTCCCCTTTGCAGAGCTTTTAACACTGCAAATGATATAACAACGTAATGATGATCGGTCTGTGTCGCAGTGCCGCGAAAAGAACGCGGCCCTTTCTCGCCAGGCGAAATTTCCAGCCGCTCGCGTCCTCTGAAATAAGACTGCGCTTGTATTCGGCAAGAGGAAGACGCCGCGTGCGTCGCGTCCCGAAGAACAACGAACTGGTGTTGAAACGAGTTAGGTCAGTGACTCCGGTAATGCTCATGTCGCAGCCCCTACAGGATGCGTTACTTGGTACACTCTGCACTGGCACATCGCATAATTAATAACCGGCTCTCCGCATAACGCCAAAGCCGACGCCGGCCAAAGCGGGCCCCGCCGACAACTCGGAAGCACGGCCGACAATCGTCGTCGTCGTCGTCGCCGTCATGTCTCTCGTTTTTCGAAAGGTCAACCGTCAAAGCACAGCGCAGTAATGACACAGCGCGAAATTTGTCCGTGTTGCAGATCAACAGTAAGTACAGCGAGGAGCTGGCGCAGGAATGTCTGGAGTGGATCAAGACGATCACCGGCGAGAACATAAGCACCAATGGCGACATGGACAACTTCTACGAAATCCTGAAGGACGGCACGCTGCTTTGCAGGTATTCAACGCTAGAAAGCTGTCAAAATAACCGGTTTTGTATTTCCTCGGAAAAAATTACTCGTATTTATGTGACGTGATACGTTTGATTTTTTTCAATGGACATTGAATAAAACTAAGATAGAAGAAGAACAACCTTTTACCTTCGCATAATATACTCCTTTTAAAAATCTGTTATTTCGATCGAGTAGAAATAGGTCGTGTAAGGCTAAATTCGCACTACGTAGACAGAGGCACGCCTCCGCCATTTCTTTTTTTTTTTAATAGAAATGCTTAAAATGTGATTGTGTGACGGATACTGTGAATACTACAATGCAAAAGCATTGGAGGAGGTTTTGACGGAGGATTGGCGTCCTGCTTGCCGACGCCTACACGGATAATGTGAATGCAGCCTTAATGGTCGGTGGTCCTAATGTTAAAGAGTCGGAAAAGCGACGGTCGCACGCGTCAAGACCGGCTGTCGGGCTTTCGATCGAACTGAGTGGAAGTTCTCTTCGTAATCACGTCCGTTCTCTTCCTCTCTTTGCTTTTCATTAGGCTGGTGAACGACATTAAAGAGGGTTCGGTGAAGAAGATTAATAAGACGTCGTTGGCGTTCAAGTGCATGGAGAATATAAACGCCTTCCTAGAGGCTGCGAAAGCATTAGGCGTTCCGGCTCAGGAGACCTTCCAGACGGTGGACCTCTGGGAGAGGCAGAATCTGAATTCCGTTGTTATTTGCTTACAATCTCTCGGAAGAAAGGTACAGTGCCATGCCATTGTGTAAACGCGGCTATACCGGGTGGCTCGAAATGTCACCCGGTGATCATCCTTCGCCGATTTGCGATCTGTTTTCTCCTTCTTTCGTTTTTCCTCGTTTATTTTGATGCAGCTGCGAGAAATTAAATGTACAACAAAAATTTACTACTCGCTGTCCGTTCGTGAAGAACTTCACAACACTGCGCTGCAATTTCAAAGCTAATCTTTGATACTTAGTGATAATAGCAGCGAATGATTTGATACTTAGTAACGATCTAAGTAACGTTAGAAAATCTCGAAAAAATTCAAGCGCACTCTCGCTGGAGGATATCGGTTGATGCAAAGGAATTTTATCCGGCAGAAGAAATGAAAATTAATTCTATGATTAGAAACTGATCAGTCCTGCAGAGTGCGGTCCTCCATTGCACGTTTTAATTTTTTCTCAGTCACGGGAAGAAACGCGTTGTATCTCTTTCAGGCGGGTAACTTCGGCAAGCCAAGTATCGGTCCCAAAGAAGCGGACAAGAACGTACGCAACTTCACGGAGGAACAACTGAGGGCCGGCCAGGGTGTGATAAGTCTACAATACGGCAGCAATAAGGGTGCCAATCAGAGCGGCATCAATTTCGGAAACACCAGACATATGTGAACACATCCACCTCCACATTCTCTCCGCCAATTGCTCTATCCTCATCTGTCCTCTGTTCCCGTGTCCACGCAATTACTTCTTTAGAGAGAGAGAGAGAGAGAGAGAGAGAGAGAGAGAGAGATATATATATATATATATATATATATATATTTATATAGCTTATCGCATAATAAATGTTCATCGAGGTCCAAGACGTAACGAACGGTGCGCAGAGGAGGCATCCTCATCACAACAAGAGACGAAACGATACACGCACGAAACTTTCTTTCCCAGATAGAGATGACGTTATATAGACAACTTAAAAAGAGGAAAGGAACGGCTTGAATAAAATAAAACTATATTTAGGTTATATAACTAGTACGAACTATTTAATTTAATTTCTCGTCCTCGGTTCCTTGCGTCACTTTTACTCCGCGCGATGATTCGGACGTTGCTGATATATACTACTACTATAATGTACGTACTTGAATCGTACGATTTACGACGCGATTACGTAGTTCTCAAAACATCCTTCTTACATTATAAAAGAACAAAGACAACGTATGTATGTATGTGTAATTTGCTTAGCTTGGATAGTCGCTGTTACATTTGTTGGAAATTACAAAGTATATGTCGTACAACAATGTGCATTAATGATTTCAACACATGCCTACATTCAACGCACCATATCCTTCTCTACTGTGTTTAAAGTATTTCTATCCTGTTTACATGATAATCAATAATATGATTCAACTACGTTATTCTGCAAAAGAACGAAAACCGACCGGCACTTTCACAAATGTAGCCGCGCTATTGATGCGAGTCAAAGTATGCAGATCGGCATGACAGTTTTAATATACGATATAATTAAGTTATTAATATTTTCCGACCATGCGTGTATTTGTTTCTAAAAATTAATGTGAAGTTGTCGCAGTAACCGATTATTAATCTGACGTCGTTCTCATTTCTTTGTATAATCCATAGATAATTGATCAATAATGTGGACAATTAGAAAGTCTTGATAACTTGATTGCATTAGATGTCGGAGCTATTATGCCAGTCTGTATGCAACAAATAGGTTATGCATCGGAATCCGAGGAACTGCTGCGATGGAACACTTTGCAACCAAATTGTCTTACAAATTCATGTTGCATGTGAGATAATAATTATTCTATTACGATAAAGTAATGAATTATATATATAATTATATTAAGTATTTTGTACAAATATATATTGATGGTTAGAAGAAATATAATTTTTCACGATGTATAATGTGGTATGAGTTAATAAATAATGCATAAACAAGTGATTTTTATATCAAATGTTAATATGGAGTACAGTTGTGTTATATTCTTTCTAAATGTGTTTTCGACCCTAAATCCAAATACTATCACTATAGCAAAACGTTTCTCCAGTTGATACTTTTAATATATTTTCTTTAATATTCTATTTTGAAACAAATATGATTTAATACTACATTGAACAGAAGAAAGCCCATATTTAATTATTTGCAAAAAGGATAATAATTCAACCCACTATTGTACTTAAATGCATATCTGTTTCTATGCTGTTTCTCTGCTATTTCCATTAGTTTCTGAACACTGGGCCTGTTTACATTTGATGAAAACATTGATTAGATTATTATAAGTTATATAATAAGTCATGAAGAAAGATTAGAAATCCATACCTATATGGCGGTGGTAACATTTCCTCATGCAACGTACATTCTGTCTTAGGTGGTTTTAAATGATTATATACCTTTATTCTAATGATATCAATATCCCTTCTACCTTCATCTACAATATGTTCTATTAATCTTGGAGGTGCATCAAACCATATACAAAAATGACTAAAAATATAAAATAAGAGACATATATATATATATAAACATATTTTAACTTTAATATATGTGTATAATATAATTACTAATATAAAAAGAGAAGCTATCAGATCTTTCCTGATTTGACATTAGTCATTTAATTAACTATATATTAAAATCAATATTATTAATGATATAAATAAAATCTTACTTTGCTTCACTATGAAGATGGTTATGGATAGAAATTTTGTATGGTAATTCAGTCACTCCCCAATTCTCAATTTTTCTAATAATACCACCTGTGTTGAATATTGTTTCACTTGTTCTTTTTAAAGTTGCCACCAATTCTGGCTACAAAATATATATAAATTCTTGGTAATTATTCAATGTAGACTTATTTTACATGTACAAAACTATGTGTTACTTGTATGTGAGTTACACAGTCAATTAGATAAATTATAATAATTAGCATTGTGACATGGTGCCTATGGCAAAATATAACCTATAACGTAGTACTTATAATAAAATACCTTTTTCATAATACGCAATAATAGTGGCATTTCGTATGACGGCATTTTTCTATTTTTCCTTAGAATTATTATTATAAGGGTTATATAAAGCAGTTGATTGCAAAGTTCACATAAAAATATAACGTACTTTTAGAATCAGAATGAAAATACATCCAATCTTTGGAATAAATCGTACTATCTTTGACCACATAACTATAGACTAAAACTTGGCCTTTACATGATGTAACCAGCATCTCGAGCGCCGCCAAACGTTAAGTAGTAGAATTCCAGTACGTAGCAACAGAGAGGAAGCTGAGAGCGGCCAACACGGCGTTTTCGGCGACACCGATTTTTCGCACTGGAAATGGGCGCTATCTGCATTCATTTTGAGAGGGAAACTACGATGCTACTTCCTCTTTTAGGTCTCGAGGGTGCATCTGGTGGCTGTCCGTGCTACATCCAATTTCAGGCGGTTTATGTCCGTGCTAAAACCATAATAACATACTTGACAAGCACGGTCTCGCGCATTGTTATGCATTTGTAACATGAATTAACATGTTAACATGCACAAAAAAAATAAGAATTGAGATTGTATATGATTAATATCATGACGATTATATACGATTTATATCGATATATAAATATATGATAATAAGATAATATTATGTGTGTACCCAAAATAATTTTTCAAAATATTTCAGCGTAACGTTAGCATTTATTTATACTCCGGCAGGCGTTTTTTAGCGCAGTTGTGTCCGTGTGCATGTGTTGCAATGAAAGTGTGCGACACCTATGTGCGCATATACGCACTCCCACACACACACACACGTCATACGCAACAGATAGAATCTCAGGATATATCCTTAAACATTTTCAACTATATTTTGGTACCACAGCCAGGCCTGTATCCCTAATCGTTTAGAAGATATCGAAGATTAAAGTTTTCCAACATTTCTCCGTTGATATCCAGCCTTCCTCCGTCGATGTCTCCGCTTCTACTGGGAGTAGAGAGTCGTCCATGTAGTCGAAAATGTAGGATTTTGAGAGGGCTTTAATTTGGTGCCAGAGCCAGGCCTGTATCTCTAACCGTCTAGGAGATATCGAAGATTAAAGTTTTCCAACATTTCTCCGTTGATATCCAGCCTTCCTCCGTCGATATCTACGCTTCTACTGGGAGTAGAGAGTCGTCCATGTAGTCCAAAATGTAGGGTTTTGAGAGGGCTTTAATTTGGTACCTGTTCAAAGCCTGTATCTCTAACCGTTTAGGAGATATCGAAGATTAAAGTTTTCCAACCTTTCTCCGTCGATATCACCGCTTCCACTGGGAGTAGAGAGTCGTCCATGTAGTCCAAAATGTAGGGTTTTGAAAGGGCTTTAATTTGGTACCAGTCCGAAGCCTGTATCTCTAACCGTTTAGGAGATATCGAAGGTTAAAGTTTTCCAGCCTTTCTCTATCGATATCCAGCCTTCATCCGTCGATATCTCCGCTTCTACTGGGAGTAGAGAGTCGTCCATGTAGTCCAAAATGTAGGGTTATGAAAGGGCTTTAATTTGGAACCAGTCCGAAGCCTGTATCTCTAACCGTTTAGGAGATATCGAAGGTTAAAGTTTTCCAGCCATTCTCCATCGATATCCAGCCTTCATCCGTCGATATCTCCGCTTCTACTGGGAGTAGAGAGTCGTCCATGTAGTCCAAAATGTAGGTTTTGAAAGGGCTTTAATTTGGTACCTGTCCGAAGCCTGTATCTCTAACCGTTTAGGAGATATCGAAGGTTAAAGTTTTCCAGCCTTTCTCCATCGATATCCAGCCTTCATCCGTCGATATCTCCGCTTCTACTGGGAGTAGAGAGTCGTCCATGTAGTCCAAAATGTAGGGTTTTGAAAGGGCTTTAATTTGGTACCTGTCCGAAGCCTGTATCTCTAACCGTTTAGGAGATATCGAAGGTTAAAGTTTTCTAACCTTTCTCCGTCGATATCCAGCCTTCATTCGTCGATATCTCCGCTTCTATTGGGAGTAGAGGGTCGTCCATGTAGTCCACAATGTAGGGTTTTGAAAGGGCTTTAATTTGGTACCTGTCCGAAGCCTGTATCTCTAACCGTTTAGGAGATATCGAAGTTTAAAGTTTTCTAACCTTTCTCCGTCGATATCCAGCCTTCATTCGTCGATATCTCCGCTTCTATTGGGAGTAGAGGGTCGTCATTGTAGTCCAAAATGTAGGGTTTTGAAAGGGCTTTAATTTGGTACCTGTCCGAAGCCTGTATCTCTAACCGTTTAGGAGATATCGAAGGTTAAAGTTTTCGAACCTTTCTCCGTCGATATCCAGCCTTCATTCGTCGATATCTCCGCTTCTATTGGGAGTAGAGGGTCGTCATTGTAGTCCAAATGTAGGGTTTTGAAAGGGCTTTAATTTGGTACCTGTCCGAAGCCTGTATCTCTAACCGTTTAGGAGATATCGAAGGTTAAAGTTTCTAACCTTTCTCCGTCGATATCCAGCCTTCATCCGTCGATATCTCCGCTTCTATTGGGAGTAGAGGGTCGTCATTGTAGTCCAAAATGTAGGGTTTGAAAGGGCTTTAATTTGGTACCTGTCCGAAGCCTGTATCTCTAACCGTTTAGGAGATATCGAAGGTTAAAGTTTCGAACCTTTCTCCGTCGATATCCAGCCTTCATTCGTCGATATCTCCGCTTCTATTGGGAGTAGAGGGTCGCCATTGTAGTCCAAAATGTAGGGTTTGAAAGGGCTTTAATTTGGTACCTGTCCGAAGCCTGTATCTCTAACCGTTTAGGAGATATCGAAGGTTAAAGTTTTCTAACCTTTCTCCGTCGATATCCAGCCTTCATCCGTCGATATCTCCGCTTCTATTGGGAGTAGAGGGTCGTCATTGTAGTCCAAAATGTAGGGTTTTGAAAGGGCTTTAATTTGGTACCTGTCCGAAGCCTGTATCTCTAACCGTTTAGGAGATATCGAAGGTTAAAGTTTTCTAACCTTTCTCCGTCGATATCCAGCCTTCATCCGTCGATATCTCCGCTTCTATTGGGAGTAGAGGGTCGTCCATGTAGTCCAAAATGTAGGGTTTTGAAAGGGCTTTAATTTGGTACCTGTCCGAAGCCTGTATCTCTAACCGTTTAGGAGATATCGAAGGTTAAAGTTTTCTAACCTTTCTCCGTCGATATCCAGCCTTCATCCGTCGATATCTCCGCTTCTATTGGGAGTAGAGGGTCGTCATTGTAGTCCAAAATGTAGGGTTTTGAAAGGGCTTTAATTTGGTACCTGTCCGAAGCCTGTATCTCTAACCGTTTAGGAGATATCGAAGGTTAAAGTTTTCTAACCTTTCTCCGTCGATATCCAGCCTTCATCCGTCGATATCTCCGCTTCTATTGGGAGTAGAGGGTCGTCATTGTAGTCCAAAATGTAGGGTTTTGAAAGGGCTTTAATTTGGTACCTGTCCGAAGCCTGTATCTCTAACCGTTTAGGAGATATCGAAGGTTAAAGTTTTCTAACCTTTCTCCGTCGATATCCAGCCTTCATCCGTCGATATCTCCGCTTCTATTGGGAGTAGAGGGTCGTCATTGTAGTCCAAAATGTAGGGTTTTGAAAGGGCTTTAATTTGGTACCTGTCCGAAGCCTGTATCTCTAACCGTTTAGGAGATATCGAAGGTTAAAGTTTTCTAACCTTTCTCCGTCGATATCCAGCCTTCATCCGTCGATATCTCCGCTTCTATTGGGAGTAGAGGGTCGTCATTGTAGTCCAAAATGTAGGGTTTTGAAAGGGCTTTAATTTGGTACCTGTCCGAAGCCTGTATCTCTAACCGTTTAGGAGATATCGAAGGTTAAAGTTTTCTAACCTTTCTCCGTCGATATCCAGCCTTCATCCGTCGATATCTCCGCTTCTATTGGGAGTAGAGGGTCGTCATTGTAGTCCAAAATGTAGGGTTTTGAAAGGGCTTTAATTTGGTACCTGTCCGAAGCCTGTATCTCTAACCGTTTAGGAGATATCGAAGGTTAAAGTTTTCTAACCTTTCTCCGTCGATATCCAGCCTTCATCCGTCGATATCTCCGCTTCTATTGGGAGTAGAGGGTCGTCATTGTAGTCCAAAATGTAGGGTTTTGAAAGGGCTTTAATTTGGTACCTGTCCGAAGCCTGTATCTCTAACCGTTTAGGAGATATCGAAGGTTAAAGTTTTCTAACCTTTCTCCGTCGATATCCAGCCTTCATCCGTCGATATCTCCGCTTCTATTGGGAGTAGAGGGTCGTCATTGTAGTCCAAAATGTAGGGTTTTGAAAGGGCTTTAATTTGGTACCTGTCCGAAGCCTGTATCTCTAACCGTTTAGGAGATATCGAAGGTTAAAGTTTTCTAACCTTTCTCCGTCGATATCCAGCCTTCATCCGTCGATATCTCCGCTTCTATTGGGAGTAGAGGGTCGTCATTGTAGTCCAAAATGTAGGGTTTTGAAAGGGCTTTAATTTGGTACCTGTCCGAAGCCTGTATCTCTAACCGTTTAGGAGATATCGAAGGTTAAAGTTTTCTAACCTTTCTCCGTCGATATCCAGCCTTCATCCGTCGATATCTCCGCTTCTATTGGGAGTAGAGGGTCGTCATTGTAGTCCAAAATGTAGGGTTTTGAAAGGGCTTTAATTTGGTACCTGTCCGAAGCCTGTATCTCTAACCGTTTAGGAGATATCGAAGGTTAAAGA